>NC_092215.1:44564028-44630931 GCF_043381705.1 Parasteatoda tepidariorum
TTAACCCTTTCGCGACGCAAAGCGCGAAAGCGCGCTTACCGCTGAGGCCGGCAGTCTCTCTAGCGTGTGTCTCCCCAGGGCCGGAGGGTTTTTCGATGTTAAGCCTAATTCCATGAAATTACCGAAATATCAGCGCGTTGTTTAATATTGTTCTGTAGAGTATTTAAGTGACATATGCTTTATATATATTTCTATGGATACTTTATTTACTTAAGTTATTTCTTGTTTAAATGTAATATAAATATTAATAAGTTTAAATATTTTGCATAATTTCCTCTATTTCCAGCTCAGTTAAAAATTTTCGACGCTTCGACATTCTAACGGTAAAAAGAAAAAAAATTCAAGCCTACAAGATCTAATTATCCACTAAAAACTAATCCGAAAATCGAAAGTAGCGAGAGATAAAAAAAACTCCCTTACTTACTGTAAATAAATATCACGTGCTAATTTAAAGAGCCCTCATAAAACATTCCCCCCCTCCACTCCTTCCCCTAAAAACCACGTGACTGTACTTTCATCTTGAGTAGAAGGTCAAATCTACATGTATCTGAAACCATATGGACATACAATGCCATCTTTTGGAAGAAATTTCATTTTTTAAAACGTTCCGAAACGCTGGCACAAATAAGTGACGGTCGGGGGTGAACGAGAAAACTCTCTGACACGCGGGTGTGTCGGTCGGGAAGTGAGCGCGTTTCTTGCTGGCACATATATGTGACAGTCAGCTCGAAAGGGTTAAGGGGCGGAGGCAACTCGAAGTGGTTTCAATACTTTTGTTTTCTTTCACAGGAATTGCATAATTTTCTCCTTTCAGATTTTTTTTAAATCTTAAAATAAGTTTTTGTCAACAATTAATCAAATTTTACATATAGATTTAAAAAAAAACTTCAGCTGATTTTTAAAAGGCAGCTGTAGTTTAAATATTGTTTTGCCAAAAAAAGCAAAATAAAAGATTATTACTTCTTTTTATTGAAAACTTTAGCAGTTTTTATATTTATTCTTAAGAGATATAAGGGAAATTAAGATTATTTTGATCATGAATGAAGCGTTTTTAAAATGAAGTCATCTATATAATCGACAATTGTTATTAGACTTGAATTAATTTTTTTTTCTTGAAGGATGATGCTTTTCAAAATGTTAATGCAAGTTTAAATTTTTTTTAATTGTTATTTTTGTTTCGAATGAAATTAATCATTAAAACTTTTATTTTTCTTTTATTTAATTAATTTTATTATTTTTATTCTTTAATGATTTATGGTTTATTTAAAAAATGGTTATTATTTTTGCTAATTTGTAGAATTTATTTCTCCTTAATTTCAGATAATTTTTTATTTACTTTTACAAACTTTTTTCATTTTCGCGATTTATATTATCTCTACATAAGTTAAATTAAAAGATTATTTTGATAATTTTAGTTAAATGTATTTAATGGGAGTAGATTAAGAGAGTTATCTTTAAATATTTTAGATTTTGCCTTGTTATAACGATTTTGCAGAAATCTCCCCTTTCTCGGATCTTTTATAATGGGAAATAAGTAATTGTGTTGTTATCTTCTCTTAGCTCAAATCATGTGGGCATCCCTTCCCGCTTTAATCGCGAACGAGAATGTAAGATAAATTTTGATACTAAAAGAAAACAAAAATTTATTAAATCTAAATTATTAAAACTTCATGTAAAAGAACGTACAAATCTATACAAAACCTTCAGGGTACTGAGGGTGTTACTTTAGGCAATTGCCTTCCCCTCAATAGAAAAGGTTTTGTTTTATGGCTACCGGGGCCAGTACCCCCTGCAGACGTCAGCTTCGGTGGTCATATTTTAATTTTTATTTCCTTCGTTTCCTTTGTTGCTGCAGATAAATTTTGAGATTGGCTTGTGGTGAAAACGTTTCGGCAAATACTCCGCATCGGTCGATAGCCCGCACCTTGTAAAGAAACCTTTTTTTGACAGGTAATCCGCGGATTATAAACCAGAAAATACGGTAGTAGAATAACCAAAATTCATACTAGCATTTTTTAAAATAGTATCACAATGCATTTTGTGATATAAAAACTGCATTATCATTGCTATGTTAGATAAAATCGTGAATAACAATCTCTGTGTTGGATTTTAAAATGGCGTGAATAAGAATCTCAGTCTTGGATTTCAAAATCGTGTAAGTAAGAATCGCGATGTTGGATTTTAAAATCGCGTGAACAAGAATCGCGATGTTGGATTTTAAAATCGTGTGAACAAGAATCGCGATGTTGGATTTTAAAATCGCGTGAACAAGAATCGCAATGTTGGATTTTAAAAGCACGAAAATACAAATTATGATATTGAATTTCTAAATCGCGTAGATATAAATCAGGATGCATAGTTTTTAGATCTCATGAATACTTATTGCAACGAGTAATTTTTAAATCGCGTATGAATGCGAAAATCGATGTTTGATATTACAATCGCGTGATAACGAATCACAATATTTAATTTTAAAAATATGCTAATACGAATCTCGACATTGCATTTTAAACTCCCGGAAATACGAAACGTGATAATGGATTTTAAAAACGCTTAAATACAAATCGCGATATTGGATTTTTAAATAGCGTGAATGGGAATTGCGAGTACGATTTTTAAATCGCGTAAAACCGAATCGCAACATGTAACTTTTAAATCAGTTAAAAACGAAAATCGATTATTTACATAAAAGTTGTCTGAATAAGAATCGCAATTTTAGCAGATTCCGGTGCAGTTTCTAATATTTAAAATTATGAAAATCAGCCAAACAAAAGAAATCAAATTTCAGCTGCCGAAACGAAACTGCTTCGAACTCTTTTCTCCAATCTATAGCGGAAGTAGCGGTTGTCAAGGCAATGCCGTACCTACCGAAATTCCACCCATTTTCTTCTGAAGATCCTTTTCTCAGGAGGCTACAGCAGGGGGGGGGGTAATTCATCTCAAGTCCGGCTATCGTTCGGGCTGCTTGGGTTTCTCTTATTGGACTCCCCAAAAATTTAAGTTTTTGGAACATGGTCGGAAATTTCAAAAATTGAGAGAAAAAAGCAGATTTCCGCTTTTTTGCAGAAGTCTTTCAACCCTGTATTTTACAAGTAACAAGATAATCAAACTGGCATTATTTTGGTATAGAGTGACATAGTTCTTGAAAGCATTGTATTGTACACCTCTTAAAATTTGATGTTTTACATTCTAAAAGTTTTATAACAAGAACTATTTATGAGGATACATCAAATTAAAACAAATTTACATTTTTATTTCATTTAAATAATGTTTGCCAAATGGCTTTTTTGTCTTTTCATTGTACAGCACACAAAATAAAAATAAAAAAACCCGATATAACTTTTGATCTAATGATCGTATCTTTACGCTCTAGGACTCAGTCTTAAGGGTTCAAGGGTATAAACTCAAATATACTAACTAATTAGTACAGATGATATTTTAAGTTATGAAATCAGACACAAAAATGTACTTTCATGTATATGCTCATTAGTAAATGTGAACAAATTAACAAAAGACTACAAATTATCTCGAAAAGTTCAATGCGAAGAATAGAAGTTTTTTTATTCTTTTATCAAAAATATTTTTGAAGTTAAGATTTATAAAAAGTGATTGAATGTGTGAGTCTGAAACAGCAATTAGTCTAATCATGATTTTTATATATATACATAAGCGTATTAATAATCAAATTGAGCTGAATCACGTCTTAGTTAATAATAAGATGAAAGGAAGTGTTACAAATGTTGATCACGGTCATCACAGAAACATATTTCTTTATTATTGAATTTAGTTATTGCATTCTGAATTGAAAAGTTAGATTGGAAATACTAATGTTATTTTTTTATATGTATAACCTTCTCATAATTTATTCAATATTAGAATTTTTTCACTGTGATTTTACTTGAATAATTTCACAAAAATAACCAACCTTGGCCTTTCTTTGGCCTTTGGTGAAACTTGGTCTTTCCGCTCTTGAATCTTCATATAAACTTGATATGTCGATTGTAGGACTAAAGTCGAACTCATAATAGTGGCCTCTTCCAATAGATGGCTGCAGAAAATAAAGATATAGAATATTTAAAAGCGTATTAAAAAATGTATACACAGAAAACAATTAAAAAGAAAATGTATGAGTAAATAGTATATTATTTACTTAATAGTAAAGTATATCAGTTTTTTATAAATAGTGTAATGAAATGTATATTATATAATCTATTTTACATAATATAATCTCTTATGCTTAGATTTTTGTGAAAGATCCTGAATTTATGAAAAATTTACTCTCAATTTTCTGAATAATGTCAGATTCTTCTGCAAAGATTCTGTTTTTGTGAAGAAGAAAAAAACAACATGTCTTTCAAGGAGTTGGAGGATTAAAATTAAAAATTGATGTCAGACTCTGGATTTCAGAAAGGTTTATGCATATGTCTTACTACTAATCATGTGCATTTAGAATTTTTCTCTTAGTTTCATAAAAGGATCGGGGACTAAGGTTCAGTATTCTTTTGGCCTAGGTATTCTCAGTAATGGTGAATTTACTCAGAATACCAAAATAAGAATTGCAAAACAACAAATTTGATCCATATGCACTACGGAAAAGTCTCACATAGGGTGCAGAGATCTTGTCCCTGCACAGATGAATAGTCAGTGTACCTATCGAACAAACGAATGTTGGTACGCGAGTCAGCCATAATGCCTGCTCAGACCACCAGACCACCTCAACCATAGTAGTCCTTTCAAACAATGATAGGACAATGCAGATATCACCTCCAAGATTATATGCAGATTAGAAATTGTTTCGAGTCTCCGGACTGAATTGTGACTCATCACTGAAGAGAACTTGCCACCATGATAGACAATCTTTCGGGTGGTTCACAGTCAAAAGGATGCAGACTATAAAGGGTCTGGCATACAGACCACCTGCATTAAGTCTGAGGGCCATTGTTATCCATGAAATGGATGCTTTTATTGCATTATACAGCTTGAAAAGCAGTTGTGCCACCATCACAGTCCTATCCCTTCTAGCTAGAAGTCTCAAATAACGTTTTTAAGTTGTTGTTATTGCCCTTTTGCAGCCTTGACCAAGTTGGCAGGCCACTGTTGTCTCTGTGAACTGTTTCTTAAACTTCTAAAAACTCCAATTTCCCTAGTAGCTTGTGATTAGCCCACCTTGAGTCTTCCAACTAACATCTAGTTGACTGCCTATAGGGTAACAAAAAATGGGTAAACAAAAAAAAAATTTAAAAAAACAATGATTGGGCTAAGTTATAAAGATTCAAAATGTCCTTTCACTACAATCCTCTGTGAGCAAATGAGATACCTCTACACAAAAGTGATAACAGCATCACTGTCTTACAATGTTACAGATCACTTCCTTAGCAAAGGTGTCTGTATTTGCTTAAAGCTACCCCTTCCCTTTTATTGTTTTCATCAGTGTATGAATAAGAGAGATTTGGATACAATATTAATATAAAATAAATCTGTATTTTTAAAAACTCTTCTTTTTAGAAAATATATCTATGAACCAATTTTGTATAATGATAGGTAAGTTTTTCATGTCCTGTTATTATCTGGAACATAGTCCGAAAAATTCTTTTTTTGTGATTTCTGATTGATTGAACTGATATCAATTTTTTATTTGGTATCTCAACAAATTCAGTAGTGCAACAGCCCATGGAAGGTCAACACCTACTGTTTCCCTCTCATTTTTCGGGTTCATGAGAAGATGCTTCCGTTAGGTGGTCAACTGAACATGGAACCCCCAGTGTTTAGTCTCAAAACACACTTGATACTCATTTTATCAACCCGCTGGAAAGATGGAAGGGTGAGTCAACTTTGATTGGTTCAAAGATAAAACTTACAACCTGTGGCAACAGCATAAAAGGAATTGTATTTTGAGTAAAGATTTAATCTGGAAATCAACCTTGGGTGATGTGGTTATTCTTACATGGTATGACTACACTTGTTATGTATGGCATTTATCTTTCTTTTTGGCCAACAATTAATTTGGTCTACCAACCATCATATGGAAAAAATATCTTTTTATTCATATGTGATCTTGTGATTACTATTTTTATGAGGAAAAAAAGAATTCTAGTCAGATTAATATTTTGTTGCAAGAAAAAAATACCAATTTACATAATAGCATGGGTTCTACTCAAAAAGAAAATTTCAAGACTGAACTTATTTTTTGACCAATTAACTTGATCTGCTATTAACTCTTCATCATTAAGGTTTTGTCTGAGGTAATTTTTTAAAAATAATTAAATTTTGTATCTTAGTATTAAACACAAGTATTAAATTCTTAGCATTAAATTACAATGCACATATACACAAGTATTAAATTAATTTGTATTAAATTCTTAGCATCTCAAGATATCGAGAATAATTACAAACTCAAGCAGATTCAGATTTAACAAGGCAAATTTTGTTTACACACAAGTTCAGTCAAACCCATTTGTTGATTGTAGTGAGTCATGAGTCCATGAGCTGATCATTTTGTCTTTTTTGTATGAATTAGTAAAAACAACAATGTTATGAAAAAAATTTAATCCATTTTATTTATTTACACAGGAAAAAAATTTTACATTTTCATAAGAAAATTTTTTTTTATTTTTAAAATTTAATTTAAAAAACAAATTGGAAATACATATTAATTGGAGGATGAAATTCAATCAACTGGAACTTTTTTCAAGACTGATTTCAGTCCTCAGGACTGAAGAATGGCATCCATAAAAATAGACATCATTGTGTGGCTTCTCAGTAAACAAATTTTTGCCCAGTTAACAATTACTATTTGAATAAATTAAATTTTTCTCAGGCATAAACAATAAGTTTAATTATTTCTAGTACTTTTGTTGTCTGGTACAGTCGAGAAGAAAATTTAGCATATACATTTCTTCTTTAACTCAAACCACTGACGGTTCTGCAAGTAAAAAGTCGTAATTTAACCTGCAGTCTTCTCCGCATAGCAAAACCGGTTTCCCCATCTTATTAGATAGGGAAATAGTGTATAGGGGAGAAACACTCTCCCAATTTTGCCCATTAGCTAAGCCGCCAGTGATGCCTTTTTAAAAATTTCATTAATTTTTAAAAAAAACTTTTTTTTAAATTTTATCAATGCTAAAAGTGATGCATCAAGAAGAACTAATGTTTTTGTTAATTAAAAAAAACCAAGCTGAGTGGCCCTAAAACAAAATATAATGTCCCGATAGATTAATGTTGTCATTTCCAGTAACATATATATTTCATACAACACAACAAATAATACTTAATACATCAAAAGGACATTAACTATAACTTATGACTTAAGAACAAGTTCACAAGAAATTGCCAGGGTGGGAGCTGTTTGTAACCTATTAAATTATTAGTGTACATAATGATTTTAAGAAGTTATTTTTGTCCTTTAATAATTATGTTATTAAATACTATAGTATTTAAAGTTGCATTTATTTCATTATTATTTTAAACTTGTAATAATTACATTCATGTTAGGGTTGGTTGAGGAACTGTTTCTCATATTTTCATTGAGACAGAAAATATGGCTCATGATCACTTAAAGCAGTAAGAAAAAAAATTACAACTGTGCTCAGTTCCAATTTGTGAGTAATATTAAAGTTGCAATTTTAAAAGCAGAATAACAGAACTTTAAATCTAAATACCGCATAGTTAAAATGAAATTAGACTGAAAGACATTCTTTGAAAGCACAAATAAAGATAAACTATTTTTTCCAACTGGAAAAAAGTTTTACCTGATTTGCTACTCCTCAAAAAATTTTCCTAATATCCAATTTGCAATATCCATGCTTTTCCTAATATCCATGCTTTTTAGCGCACATTTAGCATATCATAAGCCAATTATTATTGACTTGGGTAGTTCAAACTGCTCTTTGATAGCATATTATTAGTTTAGGAAAAACCACATTCTGCATCAGAAATGTGAAAAGAGTAAAGTACTTAATAGGCATAGTTATTATCAACAAAACTGAAGAATTTTTCCTTCATAAAAACCAAGAGGTCTTCTATAGATTTCAATTATCCAAATGAAGTTAAGAATATATACAGAGAACAGTAATTTAAATCAATAAACTTCAAAATTGCATAAGAAAATTCCTTACCTTAATTCCTTAGTTAAGTAGAGTTAGACTTTCTGGATCCAAAAAAAAATAATAGCAACCAAAAAAATTTTATATAATTTCTACGTACCCTTCTCTTACCAGTACCAATGTAATTAAGACTGAAAATCACTGAAATACTTTTCCCTTATAACTGAACATATAATTTTTAAAAAAAAACTCACAGCACAACATTTCCACAATTTGTAGATAATCTATTATCGAAAGTATCTTACATTGTTTACCAAAATATGATTGGTAAGCAGTTTGTTACAACACTTTTTAACAAAACATTAATCCAGATAGACAATTGGAAGAAATTTCTTTACCCAAGATAAAAATAACTTAAGATCATTATTTTTATTAATTATAGTTTTCTACATACCTTGCCTTCCTATTGCTTATATCAGCAAGGCTGAAAGTCATTAATACCCAATTTTTTTTAAATACATGAAAGCCAAAACTTACACCACAACCGTATTGTTTCGACAATCAAGAGGTAAATCTAAATATTTACCCTAATTGAAAGATCTTCCCCTTTTTCAACATACTCATGCTTGATGAATGGAAGAGTTCCATTACAGAAAGCGCATTATAGATATATGTTATCTACCAAAATATGTTTGGTAAGTAATTTGTTTCTGTAGTTTTTACAATAACACAGAACCATGAAATGAATCTATAATAAAATAATTTAAGTTATTAATTTCAGTAAATGAATGATGAATGAGAAATGATGAGAGTAGATATTTCAAAGAGACTTTTATAGTCAAGTTCTAAAAGAGTAAAACTATAAAGGTTCAATTCACAATTTAGATATAGTTCTTATCAGATTTTTCTTCATGACAGAAAAAAAAATTTCAATTAATCAGAGACAGAACACTAATGCAATGTAATGTAATGAACTCAGTTTGATTGAATTTCATTTTGATTGAAACAAAATGAATGAAAATGTGAATAACGTTGGCTATGAATAACGTAAGCAAAAAGAAACATTTTTAAAAAATCTTTATGCAAACATGTCAGATGCTGGTCACTAATCTCTCTCACTCACTATTCCCCATATTCAGCCTAGAGCAGATTCCATCCCTCTTTACTCATTGCAATTACTTTTACTAGTGTTCATGAATCTCACAGAAAAAAGAAATTATTTTAGATTAAGTCTATGAGAGCTTCACTTCTATATTCTTTGGCAAAATTCCTACATTAAATAACATAAAACTAATTTTATGAG
Source organism: Parasteatoda tepidariorum (assembly GCF_043381705.1). Taxonomy (NCBI): domain Eukaryota; kingdom Metazoa; phylum Arthropoda; class Arachnida; order Araneae; family Theridiidae; genus Parasteatoda; species Parasteatoda tepidariorum. The sequence goes on from NC_092215.1 coordinate 44,573,374, forward strand.
CTAAAAAGGGTAAAAAAAATTTTGACAAGAATATAAATTTTAGAATTTTCACATTTCTGAAAATATATTTTGTTATTTAAATAAAACAAAATATATAAAAACTTATCGGATCTAACTCATCTCCAAAGCAAAAATATACATTCTAAGCAAACAAAATTATGCTAAAATTATGATAAACAGTTTCAGATCAACACCAGATAATTAAAAGATAATTAATGCAACTTCATTTTTTTTCTCTTTATAAGTTTCTTTACTATTTAAATGCTTAATTGTAAGAAAAAATTTATATATAAAATACTAATATAATAAAGTAAAAATAATTTATTTTCCCTTTATATTACATCAACTCATAATTACACTGTACGTGCATACGCACATTTGACACACAAACTTAATAAAAAATTAAAGGGAATATACTTTTAAACATTTCATAAAAGTTTTGAATACAAAAAAGGAATAAACTTTGTAGTTGGAAACCCTTTAATAACAACAATATAAATGCTAAACAAAGCTTTAATACATTTCTTGCGCCCAGGAAACAATTTAAATAGCTCTTTTGCTATCAATATAATGGTCAAATTGTAGCTGAGTTCACGATCAACCTTGGTTGCTCTAATGTGCAAGAAACTAGTCTCTAAGTTATTCAAAAATAAATATGATTTCAAAGAAATTCTCTATAAATTTGTTAGGGTACTAACAGTGAAGGAAGACTCGTAAGTAACCTATTAATAGCAACCTACAGCTTCCATATTCAAAAAAGCTGATGTCAAACATGTTTATAAAGTAAATAAATATCAGAAATAGCATAAATTTTAAAGGTGCAAAACATTGTAGGACAAAGCATCAGTTGCATTCAAAGAGATAATCAACTTTTCAATACTTGTTTAGAGAGATCAAAAATACTAAGCTGCAGCAGCATAACTAGCTGCATAACTAGTTGAACCTACTGCTTCTAAACCTAAGGCCCCAAAGTAAATAATAATTATCTATAAACTCTAAGTTTTGCAACAATTTAATAGAAAATGTAAAAACGATCCATGAAATAATACTGAAGGCGTTTAGAATAGATGCAGTGAGAAAAAAAAACATTTTACAAATGGCCTAACTCTACTTGCGTGAGAAGAAAGCTGCTAATAATGATCTATACTCAGGTAAATTGTTATAAGTTAAAACACTAGATACAATCACACTAGTGTGACACAAACACATTATTATACTTAACACTTCTGTTCTGTTCACTGATATTCCATTCATTTTCCTATCGACGTTTAATTAATTTAATGCTTATATATCGTTCAATTTCATTTTGACACCAGATTCTACAATTAATACATTCTACAGGTTATTATAAACAACTCTACAGTAACTAAAGCCGACCACTACTTTTTCCTGCATCAAGGTGAGATTCTTTAAAATTTGTAACAAAAAATCGGATGCAGTTGCCTCATTTTTATATGGTGTATGCTGCAAAATGAGAAGCTCAGAAGGTAACAAAACTACCCATAGGGTCAACAGAGACAGAAAGAATTGACAGATTTAGAATGAATAAGAATGCAGAAAGCCTTATCTTTCAATTTGTTTTCATGGTGATATTAAATTCCATTGCGGGATTGAAGAGATACTTGTGAGAGCTTTAACTGTTTTTATACTAGGGTATGATTTGGCACATTTATCAAAGCTACACATTACTAACTTACATTTCTTTAAATATTGGAACACTTACTGTATAGTGTGCCAAATGAAAAAGTTATCACACAGAACTTTCTAATGATAGAATTTTCATGAACTAAGTATCAATCTTTATGGTTTTTGGGGATGATCATAAATCATCTAATTAAATAAGGCTAACTATTATTTAAGTTACGAAATGAAACATAAAAATGCACTCTTTCTGAATAAACATGTTCTTTCTTTACATATTGCATTACATACTGGGATCACTGATTCTCAAAATAAGGAGGAAAGACAAAATTTCTAAATAATTGTTTATAAATTGGAACACTAGGAAGCTATTTATATTTAGCGATAGTCTCAAAAAAATGGTTAAACAATATTTCCTTTGATAATAGAGTAAATGAAGAGAACCATAAACTAACTCAAGACAGCAATACTTAATTTTTCTCTGTTGCTAAGGAACCAAGTTGAGACAGTAAAATAGAATGAAAAAAAAATGAACTTAAACAAATGTTGAATGACATCATTCAATATTTTATGATAACTCGGAAAGGTCTACTTATTAATAGTTAACAGAAAATTTTTTCGAAGTTTCTGGGCAACAGACACTTTTTTAGACATGTGATTGCTGGAAGAAGAAATTATCTGAAATTTTTTTCTCTAATTTTTTCCTTTTAGTTCTTAATTTTTTATTTTTTTGTAATCGAAAATAAATAAAAGACTATCATTTTTATGCACAAAAGTGACATTTATGAAATTTGAAGAGAGAACGAAAATTTTATTTGTCCAATAAATTTTTTCATTATCAACACATACAAGAATGTATACATTGAAAAAAATTACATATTAATCATTATTCAAACTGTACAAGTCATCATCAAATAAAAATATATAAAAGAGGCTTTTAAAACTGTGAAATCTGCAGCAATCACTGATAAAAAGACTGATGATAATACCACATGTATGAATATATGATATCATACGAATTGGATGCATCGAAAAGGGGTTCATTAAATGAACATTTCGTGACACACGTATTGTAATAAAAATACTATATTGAAAATATCAAAATTTTTAAAATTATTAATTTCAAAATTTTTAAGCGAAATCAATCTTGATCATAACCAAAAATTAATTGTAGAAACTATAAAATTAACGTGACAAATAGCTTATACTCACATTAGAAATACGAGTTTCACATATCATAATATCATCAGCCTTTTAAAATATCAAGCGGAAAAAACAAAAAAAGAGGGCAAATATATCACATTGATTAAAGAATTCTTCTGCTACAAGTTGGAGTTTTCAATAAAATTGGTACCAAAGAAAATGCAAAGTTAAAAAAAATTTAAAAATTTCTGAGTAGTTCATTCATTTCCAGCCGAAGTTATAGAAATTTTTCTCTGTCTTGTGTCCTCAAAGTTTATCCGAAGTTGTGAACATGTGAGTGAAACTTGGGGTGTGTGGAAAGAATGCTGGTAAAGGCGGAATAAATGTCTCGTTAACTTGATTTTAAATGGTAAGGAAATTTAAATTTTAGATTAGCAGATATTCGAGAAAATTTCGTCGGAATATAAATTATTGTTTTCTGGAAATCAGCGAATTAACTATCTTGATATTCCCGAAATTCCATTAATTAGCAGAAGAATCACATCCCTGTCTTTTGGTCTGATTTCTGACCAAAAAGCAAAGATTGTTTTCTTTTTAATCTTGTTTGAAAATAAAATTTTAATCAATTAATAAATTATTCAAGATTTTAAAACTTGAATACTAGAACTTTTAATCTGACATCATTTGTGTTTTTTTAATAAGCTCTCTAGCCTTGGACACCAAAACAGAACAGCAGATTATCTACTAAGGTGGAGCAGCAACTAAAGACTAAAGAAGAATAGCCCATTTAGCCAGGCCGTAGTTAACAACGTTCTTGCTGGAAATGTTGAGTATAGCCTTAATAAACAATTTATAGACCCAACTGAATGACTTCCATCAACACCTTTCATCACAAGTTAACAAGAAATTGGATCACCCGGTATTGCTTAAACAACTTGCTTTGGAGATTATAAATACTATCCCCAAACACTCAATACTGGTGTACACAGACGGAAGCAAGACGGTCACATCATCTGGCAGCGGTGTCTACATTAAATCAAATAATTACTCCTTTAACTTCACCAAAAGGAATCCTGATTACTGCTCAGTTTTAAGAAGTGAACTCATTGTTATTGATACTGCCCTGGATTCTCTTCTAACATTACAGGATCACAATAATATCTGGATACTCTCTGACAGTCTCAGTTCCATACAGTACTTATCGCATTGGAGGAAGGTGTGAGACAAAACAGGATCTTCAATCCTGCACAAACTTAAAATCCTGTCACGACTGCTTGAAGTCCACCTCCAGAGGATCCCTTCTCACATTGGGGTTCTGGGCAATGATATCGCTGACACTCTGGCTAAGGAGGGGACAGAATAAACTTTGATGAGTCCAAATTCACTCACCTTCATGGAACTGGCATCGAAAAAGAAAAAAGAAGACAATGTTTCCTGGCTCGTACCCCCCAAACATCACTGGTACCAGAGCACCCGTCCAGGAGGTGCACTCAACATTCGGTGCTAGCGCAAAGATCAGACGGCACTTACCAGCAGCCACCTTAAGTCTCTTTCTTTCGAGAGTAGTGTTAAAATCTTCCCAAACTGACTCAGGTGCCACAACATGCAGGCTTCTCCCCAACATATCCTGGACTGTCTTGGACTGGACAAGAGGAACATTCTAGAAAACCCACTTTTGGTGGCCGACTTCCTCCGGGTCATGAATTCCATGGACATTGTTTAGCCCTGCTAATTTGGGGGATTAGGAAGAAGAAGAAGTGTTCTTTTAATTTTTTTTTACTTCATTAATATGAGGAATTGATACTAACATGGGTGCCACTCAAAAAAGATTTCAAAACTGAACTTATTTTTTGACCAAAAAACAGAATTTAACATGATTACCAGAAAGTTTGGAAATTTATAGCTCTTTCATTTGAAAATGATTTGAATATATTAAATTAATAATTAGATTATTTTTCAATTTTTTTTCATCTTATTAATTTATTTCTTAATAGTAATCAAGATAAAAATAATAGCTAAATCTATACATTTCTTTACTCCAATCACTGAATAATAAACCTGAAACTCTTGCTGCATTTTTACAAAATAGGTTCAAACATTGTCTATTTTTTATTACATATTTTAAATTTACATATTATTTAAAGTTGAAATATTCAAAAAAAAATTTTAGGAGTTTTTTTTCTTTTCAATATAGAATAAGATCATAAAAAAAGGTTGTTGGAAAATGGAATTTAAAGAAAAATCATATTAAAGTAAAATGTATTCTCTTTAAACTTCTAAAGCTGACTCCTCACTGTTTGCAATAGATAAATGATTATCACTATTCACTGAGCTTACATTGCAGAAAAAATGGACTGGATTGGATAATTAACACTAATTAATCAGCATATTTGAGGTGACCCTTGAAACCATTATGAGTGACACTTAAATGAATGAAAATCTAATCATTAGAAAGAAAGTTATTCCGGGTGATATCTTTTTATTTTGTGCACTGTACATTTTGATGTACCTTATAAAATCATCCACAGACAAATTTTATCAGTTTAACACTAGTACTGATAAAAATTGATCAGATGTGTATAAGAATTTTTTTGCTTCACAACTGGTTCTACTCTCAAAATTTTCTAAGGCTGTGTTTGGATACCACTCCTTACTGTTAACATTATAAAAAGATATTTAGTACATGCTTTATGGAATGCATATAGATAATACTCAACTGTAGTCTCATTATTATTAGAAAAAAACATTCAACATGAAAACCCTTGAATAACATGTAACCTCTATTTAGGCTAAAAGACAGAATTAGGTTAACATGCATTTAGGCTAAATTGAATAATAATAAATTGAAACAAATATCCCTTAAACTAAAACTCATGAGTAAATCTAGATTGCATAATTAATTTTAAAAAGAAAAAGGTTATAAATTAAAAAGTTATGCACCTTTGATTCTTCATCCACACAATGAAAGTCGCACACTTTGCTTTGCATTATAGAAAAATCAACCTGAAATTAAAATTAAAAAATAAAATTCGTATGAATTATCATTTAATCAATAAATTATTTATATTTATATACAGAAAAATAAACAGACCACCCTAAATAGCTTTTGATCCAATAATTGGATCTTCGTGTTCCAGCACTCAATTTTAATGGGTCGAGGGGGTGATTTCAAATATACAATGAACTAGTTAGTGCAGATGATATTTGAAGTTTCAAAACCAGACACAAAATGTACTTTATCTGAATAAACATACATTTTTTATGATAGATTCATATTTTTGACTTTCAGAATATAGGAGGTAACCTCAATCTAGGAAATAAGGTCCTAAGAGTTAGATCAGGAAAGAGTACCAAAGTTTGAACCCTTTATTTTGCTCTATCAAGAAATTGTTAAGAGAATTGAAACATTTTTGAACACAATTGTAAAATTTATTTATCCAAAGATAATTCCATGCAAAAAATAACTTCAGTTAATATTCATAATTTTTATTACTTTTCTTATTTATTGTCGAAAACCTTTTGAATTGTAAGGTATGCAATTTTTTACGTCATTTTCAAAAGTGTTAATTTTACATGACAAAATACAAAATTTGAGCAAAATTTGTGAATAGTTCTTGAGAACTCGAATTTTAAAAAAGTTGTATATTTAAAATTCAATTTCTCAGGAACTATTAGAAATTTTTTTTTTAAATTTCACACTTTCTCATACAAAATTACATTCTATAAAACTATGTAAAAATTAGTATTCGTTACAATTCAAAAGTTTTTTTTTACTATCATTAAATAAAAAATAATAAATATTTACTAAAAGTTATTTTATGCATGGGAAGTATCTCTGGATAAAAAAATGTTACTATTGTGTGCAAAATTTTTTCGATTCGCTTAATAATTTCCTCAGATATGGCAAAATAAACAAAAAGTAAAATTAATATTAAGATATTAATAATATGGACCACCCTCATAAGCAAACTATTTGGACCATATTTCCCAGATTGCGGTTACTCCACCTTCTCTATTTTGTGGGTCATGAATCCAAATCTGTTTATTCAGAGAAAATTCGTTTTTATGTATAATTTCGTAATCTAGAAAATTTTTTGCACTAATTAACTAGCATATTTAAAGCAACTTTTTTCGAACTATTAAATGTGAATTCTAGAACAAGAATATCGTATTATAAGATCAAAAGTTATTCAGGGTGGTCCGTTTATTTTCCTGCACATTGTACACTCAGATCTTTCTCATTTTTTAAACAATAGCATACACCATATTTTCAATACATATTATGAATTGTTTTGATGCAGTAAATTTATGATAAACAAATAAATAATGATAAACAATTACGATAAACAATTAAACAAATAAATAGCAAATGCTTACCTTTCCTAGATTTTTTTCCTCTTTATAACTCAAAATAATAAGCTCTTTTACTAATGTTTTTCGCGAATCTTCTGCGGTTTCCCCCCACACATTATCATTCCTCTCACTTCACAAATTAAAATGTGCTTCTCATCAGATGTTTGCCTGCCATGGGCCTAAAAATTTATTCTGATACCATTTTGCTTCATAAAGAAGCCAGAGCTGATGATAGTATTTTTTTTTCTTACATTAGTAACTCTATTTATTAAGAACATTTTTATACAGCTTAACAAATTATTTAATGCTATCTCTAAGAATTTGGTTATTTTACTTTATCATACCAGAACCTTAAAAGTATTGTTTACAAAACATTTGAAATATTTATCTACTCTTTTGCAAATTTCTTATAAAAAGTAAAAATACCCTTAAAGTTGTTTAAGGGTATTGGTAAGGATAAGGTAAGTTTCCTTAAGTTGAGTACCATGTCAGCAATGCTCTCCCTAAGCGTTTTTAGAAGAGTGGCTCTTCTTGCCTGTCCTTTGATCCCTATAAATGCACCCTCCTTTCCCTTTTTGTAGAAATAAGAAGCCATCCCTTAAAAAACACTGCCTTTATATTTTATTTATTTTTAGAAAAAGGTTCTTTTCTTAACCACCTCTTTTAACTCTTTTAAAAAAAATACTGTCTTCTTATTTTACTTCTATACAAAATATTAAAATTTATTTAACCTATTATAATGTTTTATTTTGAAATGGTCTTATTTTCCTAAATAAATATAAATATGCAGTTTTACATCTCAATAAATTATCTTAAATCTTTTCTGTTAGACTGACACCAACACAAAAGAATAATAGCACCTATGATCGAGATCTGCTTGTTGAATATTCATCTATTTAGCATTTCCAATATTTGTTAAAGGGTCAAGAATTTACATTATTCATTGATCACACGCCACTGGTGTATGCATTTTGACAAAATTTAGAGAGAGCATCACCATGACAACAAAGGCATTTGGAGTATATTTGCCAATTCACTCTATCAATTTAACACATAACAGGAAAAGAAGAACATTGTCCTGTTATGTCTGACGCACAATCAAAACTGGAATAAATAAGAATTTTATTGAAATTGATTTTGAATCTTTAGCTAAAGCTCAAAAAGTTAATGATGAGTTAAAAGAACTAATGAGATCTCCAAACTCTTCATTAAAATTTGAGCTAATTCCAATTTTTGGCTTTAAATATTCATGATGTAATACTTCCACAAAAATTGCAAGGCCATTTATTCCAATCAACTTCTGAAAAGAAGTGTTTCAAAGTATGCACAATCTCTCACATCCTAGAATTAAAGTGACTGTTCAATTAGTTACATCAAAATTCATTTGACAATCAATTTGTCATTTGTGATTGGACCAAAAGTTGTTTGAAATGTCAGAAATCTAGCATTTCTAAACATGTTTATACTATGTTACAAGAATATCCTATCGTTAGCCAACAGTTTCAAGAAATTGATCTAGATCTGATGGTCCCTTGCCATCTTCAAAAGGATTTTGATATTGCCTTACGCTAATTGATCGCTAAGCACGATAGGCAAAAGTCATTCCTTGACCTAATATTCAAGCAGAAAGTTTCTGGTGCTCTATTGAAGAATTTGATCATTCTCTACAGTATTCCAATAGTAATCACAACTGATGAGGGTACTCAATCTGAGTCTCAATTGTTCAAAGAACTTTCAAATTTTTTGGATTTAAAAGAAATAGAACTACAACATATCATCCACAAGCTAATGGCTGTGTAAAACGTTCGCATCGTACTTTGAAAGCAAGCATAATGTGCCATAAAAATCCCAGCTGGATAAAGACACTTCCGATTATTCTGCTTGATCTATTTAGTTAACACACAACCTTGCGAGATGATTGTCAAGCCATCCCAGGAGAATTCTTATAAGGGGAAAATATTAAACTACCATGTGATTTTTTGGAAAAATCAAATATTGAGGCACAATAAGAATTTATGAAGAATTTAAAAAGCATCCTAGAAAAATTAAAGCCTGTTCTATTTTATCATCACTCAAAGCAGAAACCATTTATATTCAAGCATTTACCATACCATGGACCATATAAAGTTTTAATGAGAACTGACAAAATTTTCAAGGTTGAAATGAAGCAAAAAAAAATTTACATATTTATAGATTTGACAAAACCCTATTTATTGGATATTTCTACAGAATCTGGAATGAATTTAGAAACACCTGTACTGGTTCAAAAGAATTTCGGTCCTGTTTCATCGTCAACAATTTCTAAAACTGCAACAGAGCAAGGCATTGGAGACAAAAGAGTGAAGCTTATCAGCCCATTTCAAGTGACAAGATCTAGATGCACAATCCATATTCCAACTCGTTACACATGAAGTTCTTCATCGTTCAACTCACTAAGGGGGGGGGGGTACTGTGCTGCATATTGAAAGAAAACTGTATATTGAAAGAAAAATGCAACTTTACTTACAATCCTGATGTTTGATATTTAAGAAATAATGAATGTAGATAATTCTTAACAATAATGTATTTATAGCTGGAATCAATTATGTTTGTAATTATATATTTATCAGTAAATAACTGTAGATATTAAATGTTATAATGTCGTCAATTTGCTATGCATTCATTCGTCCAAAATTGCACACTGTAGGAAGACTAAGTACCTTCCCATACAACCTACCCGCCCTCACCTCATTAGTTCATTTTAAAGATTTCAAAGCAGTTAACAAGTATATATTACAATATTCAATATAACATATATTCCATATACCAACCTCGAAAATCCGGACTGCTGGGGGGTTTGGAAGGTCCGGATTTCCGAAATTTCCGGATTTTAGATACCTTACTTGAATTGATAGAATTATCGAAGTTTCGAATTCGCCAGGCCGATTTCGCGATTAATCACGCGTGTGTAGACCTCCGACGTCAATTTTAACATAAATATACTCTTTAAATAATAAATAAAAGACATTAAAAATCAAACTTTCGTCATTTTTCCCTGTAATCGATCGTTTAGATAACATAATATTAGCAATTAAAACTAAAAATATAGGCTTAAAACGCGAGCTGAATTTCAACTTATCGTTGAAACAGATGCTTCTAGACTAGACTGTAACAGCTGATACTAATCCTTTTTTTGTTGGGGGATGAAAGAACTTGTCCCCGCCTCCTAAGCTTCAAGGTTAAGAAAGAACCAGTTTTACTTCTTCACAAGGAGGAAAAACAAAGTGGTAGAAGAATTCCTCCTCCTGAGGGGATTCCCCTTTAGGAGGAGGGTATTCCCCTTTATATTCTTTGTTAACTATACAGAGCTGATAAGATTGACTGGAATTTCCTTATCAGCTATGAGCTTTCATTCACTCCCCACCCCTACCTCTTCATCTACTGCTTCATTGTTGGAGGAGGGGATTCCCCTTTATATTCTTTGTTATCTATACAGAGCTGTAAAGAATGACAGGAATTTCCCTATCAGCTATGAGCTTTCATTCACTCCCCACCCCTACCTTTTCATCTACTGCTTCATTGTTGGAGAAGAGTTGTGGGATTCCCCTTCAGGAGGAGGGGATTTCCCTTTATATTCTTTGTTATCTATACAGAGCTGATAAGAATGACTGGAATTTCCTTATCAGCTATGAGCTTTCATTCACTCCCCACCTCTACCTCTTCATCTACTTCTTTATTGTTGGAGAAGAGTTGTGGGATTCCCCTTCAGGAGGAGGGGATTCCCCTTTGTATTCTGTGTTATATATACAGAGCTGATAAGAATGACTGGAATTTCCATATCAGTTATGAGCTTTCATTCACTCCCCACTCCTACCTCTTCATCTACTGCTTCATTGTTGGAGAAGAGCTGTGGTTTTGCACTATTGCATTAAAATTTTTATTTTAAGCTATTTTTGTTAAACTTTTTCTTTTGAAAATTTTTTCTGACGAACTGGACGTATGAGTCCGGATTTTAGAGATTTCTGGATTTTCGAGGTCGTACTAATAACTTTTAGTCAGTCATTTATTTTAAAGCATGCAAATAAAAGCAAATAATAAGAATATTTTAAAACAAGAGATAATACTCAATTTTTTATTTTTAACCTACACAAAAGAGTTACAAAACATTGGCTAATTAAAATATATAATGGAACTTTGCTTGTATAGTTTTTTTTTAATTTGAAATCGAAAGTTTACTGAAACATATATTCTACACTTTGGTCTAATCCTAACACATCTCAGGACAGTTATGACCCCTACTTTCCCCAACAAGTCTCCCGATATCAGATGTCAAAATATATGCTCACAGATTAGGTATGAAGTTAGCTGCGAAAAATTAGGATTAAATATTCTGATGGGAAAAAACAAAATTATTTTTCAAACTAGACAGTTTGAAAAGAAATTACTAAATCCTTACTTCTTCAATTGAAAATACATCAGCTTTATCAAATGTATTGAAGTCATCCTCACCAACAGCATATTTTTTCTAAAATGGAATTAAAAATAACAGGGATTAAAATATAAAAAAGATAAGTTTAAAGTAAGTTTTATAAAGCTTAATGCATAATAAAACATAACATTTTGCCTAAATCAGACTCAAGAAGTATTCAAAAAATTGCAAATCAATAATCACAGCTGGTTAATATTTGAACATTTTAAGGAATGTTTTTCTTAGTGGTAGTGAACTAACAATTACAATCAGAACATTTTTAAATTTCAGTAGCACTTGAAATTGGAAACAAATGAATTTAACTCTTTGAGATATATACATATATATATATATATATATATATACAGTGGAGCATCGTTTATACGACGCCGAAGGGACCACCGAAAAACGTCGTATAAACGGTAACGTCGTATAATCGATTTTTACTTCTAAAACTGAAACTAGCTTTGTTTTCAGTTAATTTTAATGTTTAACGTGTTGATTTACATAAATTTCTAAATTAGACAAAGCAAAACAAACAAATAACCAAAGAAAAATTGCAAATAACCAAAGAAAAATAACATTGGTCGATGAATAGCAATGTTTCGTTTTTGCCTCCTCATAACATTGTCTAGTTTTTTCAGTCATCTAGTAAAAATTACGTTCGTTATCCAAGCATTCTTGTTGGCACCCTTTTCTGTATCATTCATGTTGGCAAATTCCACCCTTTTTTAAAATACACAAGAAGAAATAAAAAATTAAATAAACGTGAACAAAATCTAAAAACCGACGTATAACCGATTCTGTGCGTCGTATAAACGATATATGTTTACATTAAAATGAATAGGAATGATTTGGGAACACACTAAAACGTCGTATAAATGTAAACGTCGTATAAGTGATCGTCATATAGACGATGCTCCACTGTATATATATATATATATATATATATATGAGATAAAACTGCGAAAAATACTGGGAAAGAAATAAACAAGGAAAAATAACCATTAATTGTAAAGTCAAAAACTACCAAAAATAATACATTTATTTTGAAAGTTAATGCTTATTACAATTCCAATCATTTTAGAAATACTTTGTCATAATGGCAATGATGAGAAAAACTTACCAAAACTTCTCATAAAATATAAAGTATCTACATTTTGCAGATATACAGCACAATCATATAAAAGATTAACAGATAGCATATACAGTGTAACGTCCCATATCCGGACGTCCCTTTTCCGGAAGGGTCCCGGACACTTTTTAACAATCAAAATAAACAAACATTTCTTCATCTTCCCCTCTCCTTACCAAGGTTATTACATTGAATGGTTCNAAGTCTTTTGACAGGTTTTTCTCCTTCTCAGCTTCTAGAGATCTATGCATTGAACCCATAAATCAACAGAAAAAAAGAACGGAAGATCTACTAAGACCATGAGGCTCCTCCTCTGGAATGCAGGAAAGGGGGGGGATTTGTTTTCAAAAGAGCACAACTGAGTCCCCTCCCTCCCCCTTCTTTCCTATGCAGCTGGCTAGTAAAAGAGGCATTTCCTGGAACCTTTTTATTTGAGCGTCAGGGGAAGAAGAAATACTGTGAAAAAGGGTAAACACAGCAAATGTTAAAGTGGAGGGGGAATCCCCTTTAGTCACACAAGAAAAAATAAAGAGAACCCAATCACCATGCCATGCCTTTATGCTTGATTGATAGCCAATGATGGGAGAGAAAATAAGAATTTGTCACTACCCCGCCCTCAACTTGAATGACAAGTAAGGAGGAAATGAATTTTTCTTCTCCACCTACTCACCTTAATGAATGATGGGAATTTCCCCTTCTTGCTTGAATCGTTCTAGTTCAAATGGCGGAGAGAGCAATTAATATTTTCATAACTGTGAATTTTTTTCGTTTTCTATATTTATTTTTAAAATAGCAATAATTATTTTTTTTCTAATATTTTGTTTATGATTGATTAGATATCATTCTTATACTAAAACATTATTTCCCGAAAAATAATGTTTATTTGTTTTCTGCTTCTTAGATTCAGATCATTTTAAGCTTTGTTTACCTTGGAGGTCAATTATACGGAAAAATCAAATATACGCCTTCGGAAAGTCCCGCCGATTCCGGATACGCGACTTTCCACTGTATTTAAAAATAATTTCAGTTTGAAATATTAAATCTCCCTTCTACATATTTCCTTCCTATATATCGTTTATTATAACGTTTTTCTTTTAATTACATCATGGTAGACTTCAGAATACTACTTGACAGGCTAGGTGCATCTCCAGGGAACGATTAAGACAAATTCAGGCCCAAGGCCCACCAAATATTCCAGGCCCCTTACAAAATATTTTGAAATAAAATTACTGAAGAGCAGTCCTAACAATAAAAAAGAATCTATTGAAAGATTCAAGAAGAACATTCTAAGAAATTTTGATAGCAGACAATTGAAGACTATTTTTCTAAAATAAAGTTTACGCATCTTTGAATTAAAGCAAAATATAAAACAATGTTATGTCAAAATAAAAATAGTTTGAAGACCGCAAACAATTGAAATCAATGATTTTAGCTATAAGTCATTGATTAGCTGAAATATTTTTCATTGTAAGCTTCAATTATTTTTTATTTAGTACTTAAACCAACACAAAACTAGCCCACTTACATTAAACGACTTAACGAGTAGTTCAGCATGTATTCTAAAATATTACGGTTATTTATTCGAATTTTTAATAAAAAATACATTTTAATACTGTAAAAATTACCAAAAGATCCAAAATTTTATCTCCTCCAAAAAAAATTCACAAACACATTTAAATAATAACTTATTTAGATATAACACGTTTTAAAAAATTAATATTCAATGAAAAAGTTATATTCAAAATATTGATAAATTTAAAACTCTCAATGGATTCTATTGAAACTCTCGAACAAAAAATTTAATCAAGTACTCGATGAGAGCAGCTTCATTGGAAACAGGTGGCTATACTTTATCTGCAGAGAAATATCTTGATAAAGAATTGCTCATATTTTTTTGTAGGCTTCATCATTTAAAGCCTTTTTCTTTATTTCTGTGCAACCAGATTGAAAACTAGGTTTCATCATTCCAAAACAATCAAGAAAATTAAAATTTTAATACTACAGAAGTGTGAAAATCAATTTAAAACATCAACATCTAAGATTGTAGCTCTCCGTCTACAGCTTTACATACTTGTTAGGAATAAGCTTATAACTCTTGTTGGCACTCATCATTTATAAGAGACTTAGCGAATGTGCATTCTCGTTGCATTTGTTCAAGCTGTTTGCATAAAAATTGCACCAATTAAAATTCAGCTGTAAAATTTGCATTTTTTGAAATGCATCTTTTAAGAAAAACTGTTTCTTTCAGTATTTAAAAGAAACAGTAATATTGAGAGGTTTTTTTCCTAATTTTGAGGTCCCTCAGAAATTGTGGGCCCTAGGCCTAGGGCTATTGGGCCTAGACGATAATAATCAGGCCCAGTGCATCTCACACGTCAAATGCCAAAAGTCACAATGAATTCATGTAATAATTGTTTATATAAATCTGGAATATAAATTACAAACTCATTGCTACTGATGAGGTAGTACAGCCAAACTATATTTATAAATATTTTTTGGTGAAATTTTAATGCTATAAAAAAATTTTTTTGGCTGCACTAGGGAATGGCTTTACTTTTATACTACAACTTAACACAAGAACGGCAGGATTTAGAATATACCTAGAACCAAGGAGTGGGTATCAATTACATTTATACCCACTCCATTAATATCATATATAATCCATTAATATCATATTAACATCATATATGTATATAATATCTTGTATAAATAAACAGAAATAGCTTTTTTTTTTAGAAAATCATATAAATGAAAAAGTTATTCCAATTAAGTAAATTAACCTTTTTTTTGTTTAAAATATAGCTCCTACTTTTTAATTATAAAGGGGGGAAATGGAATATCTTATTTAAATAAATTTAGATGTAATTTCTACTAAAGAAATATTAAAAGAAATACCCCTTATTTACTAGTTTCACAGATTTTTTTAATCCAATTTATCATATGCACTCTGCACAAAATAGTAAGCTTTGTACTTTAACCACAAAGGGGTGCTTCATAATTTGAACAAACATTTTGAATTTCATCTTCACATTTTGAACTGTGGCATCAAACTCATTTACACTTAGCTTGGGGGTATCAGCTTGTGGGTATTATTGTTTTCAATAGTTCACATGTGTTACCTTTTTCTGTCAGAAAAGAATAAACTTTTTTCGCAATTCTTCAATTAAGCCTTGGCCTACTAATAGATTTTCCAATTACAGCTTCGTATAAAATCCAAGCATTGGTAGCCGCATAATCCAAAATGTTATTTAAAAAAACTATGTGAAAAAGCTTTGACAGTATATTTCCTTCTCATCTGGTCAATCACGTCTACACATCATTTTGTTGAGATATAGAAAGCAATTGCAGAACTAGACGTTCAGAAAGAAAAACTTTGAATGGACATAGTGATTTTTTTTTAACCAAGAACATGCAGGAATAAAAAGAAAGAGAAGCATTGAATTTACATCGTGATATTTTACAAGACATGGGAATCCCATTATCAAACACCGAACATCTGCAGTCATCCAGAATTAGTTTCTTCATTAATTCCTCGTTAGTTTTTTCACATTAATTGCTAGTGGAAAGTAGTTTTTCTCTTCTCAGCATTTAGCAGATCTTCATTTGTTACTTTTGCGTATTGCGGTCAATTTTCTTCTGTGTCATACGCCCATGAAGGACCCTCCTCTCATTTGAGGTGAATGAATTGTTCAGTTGTACATCCTATGAAAGAAAAGTCCGCTGTATTCAATTTACCAGAAATATATCTCCCCTGATTGACATCTGTAAGAACATGCATTTCTTTGACTCGATTCCACACAAAAGTTCCCCATGGAGAATCTCTTTTTATCCGGTTGAGTGCAGTCAATGAATTAGTCCAATATAAGACTTTCAAATATTCCAGTTTAATATCTTCAATTATACTTGTTCCCATCTAGATCCAATACAACATGCCAACAGTTCAAGACGTGCAATTGTTACGTTTTTCAGGTGCTGTATTTTTTTAAACCAATTTAAAAATCTTCTAGAAAAATCTTTGGAGAAAATATTATCCCATTTTTATCCAAGGTTTCAAGTTTCTGTAAGCATAAACTTTGGAAGGATGATCACTGAAGAAGAGATGCCAAGTGGGTCAAATATACTTTGTGCTAAGAGAGTGATAGAATGTCATTGACTTTTCTAAGAATCTGATCCTCCACCAATGGGTAATTAAAACTGCAAGATAGAGTATCATCCTGTATATTGCAATTCAGGCCTATGGGAGGCACAATTTGGCTCTCAGAACCATTCAGGAATTTTAGATTAGCCAATCTCGTAAATTGAACTTACCAGAGGACATCAACATTTTTGATATAATAATAAATTTATTAGTTTCATCAATGTTCTTCTAAGTACAGACAAAAGTATCTAAATAGAATGAGTTAAATTTGTGCAGTATCTAAGAGAACATCAGGAGAGTTTTCAGCGTGGTGGTCCAAAGTGCTGCCAAAAGAAAGGTTTTGCACCTGATTCAAAATACCACTTTATGATGCCTGTAAATCTTCATTATGTTTTCATGGGTTTTCCATAGAAACCTCAGGTAATTCCTAGCCTTTTCTCTGATTTCAATCTTGATAAATGATTTCTCAATCT
Source organism: Parasteatoda tepidariorum (assembly GCF_043381705.1). Classification (NCBI taxonomy): domain Eukaryota; kingdom Metazoa; phylum Arthropoda; class Arachnida; order Araneae; family Theridiidae; genus Parasteatoda; species Parasteatoda tepidariorum. The sequence goes on from NC_092215.1 coordinate 44,590,704, forward strand.
CTAATGTCACTCTAATTGTAAATATTCTAAAACGATTCAGTAAAGGGACAAGCTCAGTCAAATTAGGACCTGCTTCAAGACATGCATTCAGTGATGACTTACTCTTCAAATGTGCTAAAGTATCAACTACAAGCCTAACTTTAGTGGCTGTGCTATTATCCTTAAACAGCGGTCAGTGATGGAGATAGCGAACGCTTAAATCTTTCTCATCTTTGATTTCCTCAATTATGCCTTCATCACTCCATTTATTGAAGACAGTGTATTCTTCAAGCCTACCAGTTTCATTAAGCTTTAAACAGTATTCATATGCTTTTCTGCAATTTTTCTGTAATCAGGTAGCCTAAACCACTCCAACACGCAAGGCGACCTCGTATCTGCCTTCTTTATTGATCATAAGAGTTCTCTGAGAGCATTCTAAAGTATCATAATGTATTTTAATACTCTTTTTTTATTCAGTTTGGTCAGAAATTCCTATGGTTTCTAACTTCTATAGATCACAAATGTCATTCAAAAGTAAACTTGCCACTATCAAGGTACTGCTACGAGATTTAGAACTGTCAGGTGATTTTCCCAAAAGTGTCAACCCTAATAATTCTATGTCTGTTAGTCCAGAAGTGAAGTTAAGGATTTTTCCTGTCATGATCTTTTCTGTAATGATCTTTTCTGCACCAATAAGCAAATGAATTGTAGAAAAACAAAAAAAGAACATTCTTTATCTGACAAGCGAATTCTATTATCATCCAATTCCTTAGTCAAAACCTCTAATACCATTTGATAAAATTCTAAGCAAATCTTCTCTTGATCAAGAACATTGAAAGAATGATAACTCTTTCTACCATCACTCACAAAGAACTTGTCTTATAAATGCTTCTGTTTGTTTTCAATTCCACCAAACAAAATATAGATGAGGGTAGTTTCTTGCAAAAAGTGAAATTTCCTTATACCGCAGAATAATCTTTACAATCTTACTTATTTAAAACTGATATGCTGATGCTAAAACACTCAGGACAACGTATATTGTGCTGATTAAGTCTATCCTAGAGTATGGGTTTCCAGTATACTTCTGCGCCTCACCATCTAACCTCCTTTAATTAGAAAGAGTGCAATTAAGTGCAGCTTGCATTATAACAGGCTTGAGAAACAGCTGCCCAAATGACATAGTACTTTACGAGACAAATCTTCCACCTCTTGGTCTAGTTAGAAACTCGAACTTAGTTAAATACTTTAACAAGTTAAGAAGTTATGAAAATCAGAATTGAACCTCTGAATACCTATGTAAATGGAGAAACAACCAGAGATTAAAAAGGAATAGCCCATTTGGTCTGGCTGATAATATGAAGATCATTTCCCAATCAGAGGAGAATTCATCTACAAGACTTTGTGTCAGCCCAATTGAGGGCTTACCTAGAGTTCACTTCCACACTGAACTTCTATCCCACACAAACAAAAACTCAGATGTCTCTGAATACTTTAAACAGATGGCTCTCGAGATCATAAATGGTATTCCGAGTGATGCCATTTTGATATACACAGATGGCAGTAAGGATGAGCTGAATCACATAGGGAGCGGTATCTTTATCGAGAATCTATCTGTCCGGCTTTCAAGACGCAACCCAGATAACTGTTCAGTCCTCAGAAGTGAATTAATTGCTATAGACGAGGGATTAAAGGCCATTCTCCATAGTACAGACTCTAGTGATGTATGAATCCTTACTGATAGCCGAAGCTCCATTCAACACTTGCAGGATTGTAGTCTTGTAGATGGCCTTGTGAGCATTCAAATTATCAATAAGCTTAAAATTATAGTAAAATGCAGGGATGTCCACTTTCAATGGTTCCCCTCCCTTGTTAACATCCCTGGAAGTGAAGTCGCAAATATCTTAGCAAAAAGAGGCTGCTCTGTGTTGGCGACCACTGATTATGCTCTTACCTATCAAGAGATTTTCTCTTTGGTAAAATTTAAAGGTAAGCAAGTCTGGCTGGCCCCTCCCGCCCATCCCGGGATTAGTAGGAAATGACCAGGGGGGGCTCTGGAGTTCAAGGGAGACAGAAAATATCAAACGGCTGTCTCGAGACTTATAAGTGGTCATCTGAAATGCATGACTTTTGTATCCGGCCAAAAGGTCTACCAGATTTGCACAAAGTGTTATCTGTTACCGGCTTCCTCTGGACATATCCTCGTTTGTTTGGGGTTAGCTTAGGAAGATGAAGATGAACATGCAAGTCCACTTCTGGTGGTGGACTTTGCTAGGGTAAATAGTCTCATGGATCTGATCTAGCTAAAGCTAGATCCTGAAGGATTGGACACAACAACAAAACTGATGTGACGATGTGCATATAAATGTGCATAAAGGCATCAGTTTCTCCTAATCTTATGATCCTTTGATTTTTATAAATTTGCTAATGAGCTTCACCTTTACAACATTTTTTTGTATGTTTTGATTACCCTTTATCTATGAAGAGGATCCACGTATTTGACAGACTATCATCCATAAGATAGCATTAGGAAGTTGTAGCAAATTTCTTCCAAATACTATGCTTTGATTTTTCTTCCTGCCTTCATTGTATTGAATTGTTAGGCATTCCACACTGTTCAATCTTTTTAAACTTCATTATTTCCATCTTTGAAAGTTATTGCTGATATCTTTATTTGAATTTTTTAGTTTGTATTCTTTCTCTTAGAATTTTTTATTTTTACAAAAAAATCCAGCAATTGTTAGGGCACTGCTGGAGTTAACTTTCATTTTATTTAGCGGAATTCAAATTGTCTTCATGACAAGTAATCATAACCGCTACTCAAAATTGAAACATAATCATCAGCTTCTGAATCATTTTTTATTTTAAAAAAATACTTCAAATAGTCAAAATAATTCCCCCAGAATGCATTACACACCAACACAGATACACATACCTTAAATGAAAACCTTGATTTATCTCTCAGCCAGTTCGGATTATTTGAGGATTCTGATTGCAAACAGACATACTTTTATAATTTCCAAGAAAAAAAGGATTTCTATTTTGTAATTAATACATTAAATTTATTTACGAGTCAACATGTATTACAGTTCCAGTTAAACGTGCTACTAATACCTCATTTAAGCATGTCTGCACGATCAAATTCTGCCAGTTGTTATACATTTAATTATTAAAAGTTATAAAAGGACTTTTTTTGTAATTTATACTTTTCGTGTGGTAATTAAATAAACTTTGATTTGGGTCAAATTGATACTCTCCAAAATTACAGTGTTAAAATTTAGAAACACTAAATAAGTGCCAAAAGTTGAATAATCAAATATGCTAAAATTTGAAGAAAAAATTACATTTTATATAAACATTAGAAAAACTAAATAAAAAACTTACAAAAAATATATGTTTCTTAGATGAAGAGACAGAGCTTTTGCCACTCTTAATCTGAAAAGAAAAATGAATTTTAGAAAAAGTAAATAATTTTATCTTTATAAGTCTAATTAACAAACAGCTAACTAATGTCGTATAAAGAAAACTGAAAAATCAAATACACTATCACCCTATTATACACAAAAAAGAAAGAAAATAATTCAAAATAATTACCAGTTTTTTTCTTGAGTGAAGGCCAATTTTATCCTAAAAACACAATAAATTTAATGCTTTATTAAATCAATATTAAGAAGTTTGAATTATCCATTATAAAAGTAGAATAAAGAGTATATATGTTAGTAATCAAAAATGATCACTTTCATTAAAAACTATTCCAAAATAAACTTTGAGTATAAATCTTACTCTGTTTAAGCCTTAAAAAAATTAATTTCTTGAGTAACAATACATGTATCAAAATCTTACTTTTTAAAATTATTTTTAAAATATATTTTTTGTGAAGACCTTATCACAAAAAAATGGTTAGTTTAATATGAAATAACGTCGTTAATCATTAATCCCAGGTATTTTACAAACGTTGATGACAGCAATGTTGTTGAAAAGACAGAAAAAAATTTCCACTAAATATAAAGCATTGAATTGTTGCAGATATGCTGCATATTCATGAAACAAATTAAAATATTATCGATTTTTGAAACTGATTCCTGAAAATTTAACTGACAAAAAATCTAGATCAATTTATATATCATACATGTTTCATATATTACATAACTTTTTGAACTAATTAAATCACCTAACATAGATCATTGACTTAATGTAGATATGCAGCATAAACATAAAACAAATTAAAAGATTATCTAAATTTAAAACTAACATTAATTTAAAATGCTAATTTTGCCTTTTACAAATTTAATTTCTATATATTCCTTATGGAAAATCAACATTTCTTTTTAATTAAATCATGGTGGACAACAAAATAATAATTGGAAGGCCAAATGCATATTTCATGTCAACATGCCTGCATTAATGAGTTTATGTAATTCTTATCCATATGAATCTTAAATAAAAATTACATAACTTATTACCACTTCTGAAAATCATAATCAAAGAGCAAAAATCGTTAGATATTATAACAGCTTATCAAGCACAGCTAAAGAACATTTTCTAAGAGAGGTTTTTAAATTTGCAAGATTACATACATATATATGTACGGGTTAGCAGAACTGACTTGGAACAAAGGCAGGTGCCACTGATTTAATTTGGGACATAAATAAAAATATTACAATGGATTTCCACATGGTTTTCGATATCTTATTTTTTTCATACAGTTATCTGCACATTAAAAATTTAAAAAACGAATATGCAATTTTTTAAAAATGCTGCAATTGTGCAATAAATTAATTTTTACTTAAAATTTTAGGAACCAACTTTTTACTACAAAGTCCATATTTTTCTACTGACTTAGGTTTTTGATAGCATCGAAAAAAATACATCCTTTGTTCATGTTTTTTTATTTCAATGTTTATTTTAGAACAATTTATTGATATAACTGTTATATATTGTATACCTCTGAATAATAACATTAATGTAAATAATGTTGAATTATGACATTTTATACACACCAACCATCAGGGAGGTAAACTAACTTTCGCATACATGAACTGCTAAAAACATATTTAAATATTAAGAGCTTATTTATTTGTTAAGTGGAGTTGTAAAGTAATAAAAAAGCATATTCAAGATCTTTAGTTATTAAACTTTTTATGTTCACATATTTATAACAAAGGAATTTTTTTAGTATTCTTAATCAACATATTAATCAATATCTGTGAAATACATTTTAATGGTTTAATAACTTTTAAGGTGGTGCTTAAAATACTATTTAACCTTTTTTTTTTCAAATAAACAGAAAAGAACCCAATACTTTATAATGTCACAAAGCATAGAAAAATTTGAAGAAAAAAATACATTCAAATAACAAGAACATGCACACAAAAAAGTAAAACTTAGTTCACAAATATTTACCGGTTTTTTAGATGACCCAGGAACACTTGTGATCTAAAAACACAACATAAAAGCGTTATTTTTAAGGTAAAATTAAATATTTTGCATTATCATGTATGAAAGCAGAATAAAAAATATGGAAAAAATAATTGTAAGTGTCCAAAATGGATGCCTTTCATCTGAATTTGTTCCAAAATAAACAGATAGTAGAAAACATTGAATGTTTAATGGTCAGAAATTAAAAATTCATACTTAAATAACAATATATGCTTACAAATCTACTTTTTATAATTATTTTTTAAAAATAATTTTTGTAAAAGCTTAACTCGCTGTTTCCCTTCAAATCAAACAGAATTTCAAAAAATAGCCCCTCTCCCATCAAAGATTTGCTTAAAAAAAACAAATAGTACACTTATAGATATTTTGATACTGACTTTGAAAATAATGATATTAGAATTAGGAAAAGGTTTAAAAAGTTATAAGTGGCAATATTTTTGCAGAAATGGCTCTTTCGGCATAATTTTGATTTACAAAACAATAGCTATTAAAGGCTGTAACCCATCTGAAATTTGCCCCAGAAGAATATTTCTCTTTTTTTGTTTTGTTCATAATAAAGTAATCTATTACTTAAGAATATTTTAACCAAAATACTATTATATATAATAGGTTTATTTTGCAGTCTTTTGACTTCTACTGACTTCAACTAAATAATGTCATTAATGAAAATAATGTTGAATTATGACATTCTTAAATACACGAACATCTAAAGAGGTAAATTAACTTTTACATACCATACTACTAAATGAACTTCTAAAATAATAATTAAATATAAAATGCTTATTTGTTTGTTAAGTGGAATTGTAAAGTAATAAATATACATATTCAAAATCATTAGTTATTAGACTTTTTTGTTTTTACATATTTATAACAAAGTGAATTTTTTTATTATTCCTACTCAACATATTAATCAATATATGTGAAATACTTTTTAATGGTTTCATAACTTTTAATTTGGAGCTTAAAATATAATTTAATCTTTTTTTTCTTCAAATGAACCAAAAAGAACCTAAAACATAATCATGTCACAAAGCACAGAAAAATTTAAAAGAAAAAAAAATATTAAATTGCCAAGAACATGCAGAAAAAAAGCAAAAATTAGTTCACACATATTTACCTGTGTTTCAGCTAACCGATGGACAGTTTTGCCCTGAAAACACAATATAAAAGCAATATAAGATCTTTAATAATTGAACTTTTTTAATTATGTTCACATATTTAGACAAGATGAATATTTTTAGTATTCTTGACCAAGATATCTGTGAAATACTTTTTAATGTTTCTTAATTAAACTACTTTTAATTTGGAGATCAAAATATTATTGAACTTTTTTTTTTCAAATGAACCAAAAAGGACCTAAAATTTAATCATGGCTCAAAGCATAGAAAAAAATACATTACATTACCAAAAATACGCGGAAAAAAATTTTAAGAAGGAGAGAAATGTTGAATTTACATCGTGATCTTTTCCGAGACAGAGTTCTGAATATCAGATGCAAGGGAAAATCCTTCTGGCTGTAGACAATCTGATCTTGTTGATTTGATATCACAAGTGAAGGAATCTCATTATTTCTCAAAATTTGTATCTTGGCATTGTATTTCAGAAAAATGGTAGTCCCCAGTTCATTGACCACAAAATATCCAGCTCAAGCACTTTTGCACAATGTACATCACATGTCTCACATACAATATGAAAAAATCAGAGACTTTTACTGATGGTTCAAAACAATCATTTAATTATACAAGATCACTTTTAAAAATAAAAATTATCAGAACTGCAAATTTTATCAACTAGTCCTTTATTTGCATGAATTTAAACTCTTACCATTGAGGGTTGTTGAATTGTTTTCTTTTTAAAAGTAAAATAGAACAATCTTTACAATCATGACATCATCTTAAACTGATGTGACGTCCCACCATTTCAGTTTTTCACACAAATAAAACTCAAAATTTTGTATTAATCAAATTACAAGTTCAATCGTTTTATTTTATTTTATAACCGTCGTTGAAAAGCCGACCCAATTTTTGGGTTTACAACTACAATTGTTCAACTCCGTAGCCTTGTAGTTTTGAACCAGACCAGAAGACAAAGAAACTCCTGGATCAGTAACTCCAGAGATATTGATTTGCTATGGGAACATGGGGGACTGGAGAGATTTAACGTGCATCAGTCACCATTTACTACACGGAGAGTCTTCGGCTGACAAGAATCGAACCCACAACATCTAGGACATGGACAAGTGGACCACCAACCAGGTTATCCCTTCTCTTAAGTTCAATCTTTTAGGAAATTTTACGGTGTAAACGGTTTTTCATTGGCATTGATCTTAACACAATTGTTGCAAAACCGACGAGTCCAAGCAAATTTTAGAGCAGCTTTTTCAGCATAATTGCGAATTGAAAACACAGTTTTCTCTTCTCAGCATTTATCAGATCCTAATTTGCTACCTTCCTGTACTAAAGTCAAGTTTTTTATGCGTCATAAACCCATGAAGTTCCCATTTGAGTTGGATGAATATGAATTTTTTTCCTAGTTGTACATCCTATGAAAGAAAGGTCCGCTAGATTTAACTTACCAGAAACATATCCTTTTAAATATTCCAGTTTAAGATCTTCAATTATACTTGTTCCCCGTCTAGGTCTCATACAATACGCCAGCAGTTCAAGACATGGAATTGTTATGTTTTTCAAAGGCGAGACTCTGGCTAGAGACCGCACAAATCTAACTGTAACTTCTTGCTGTAATTCTACTAGCAGAAATATACAAGAAGGATATGCTTTTGCACTTGCATCACAGAACACATGAAAACTGACAGTTTCTTCATCACTTTGACCGAGTTTTATCGATCGAGGCACTTTGTCTTCGACAAGCCAATTTAAATATCTCCTATAAAAATCGTCAGAAAAAAATCATTCCATTTTTTTCTAGTTTCCAAGTTTTTTAAAGTAAAAACTTTGGAAGAATGATCACAGGAGAAGAGATGCCAAGTGGGTCAAATATACTTTAGACTAAGAGAGTAACAGAGTGTCATTGACTTTTCTAGAAATCAGATCCTCCTCCATTGACTAATTAACACTGCATGATAAGAGTATCGTTTTGCATATTACAATTCAAGCCTAATGGAGGCATTTTCTGCTCTCAGAACCATTCTCAGAAATTTTAGATCAGCATTGGATTACCAATCTGCAAGATTGAACTTCCCTGAGGTCATCAGAATTTTTTATTCAAATATAAATTTATTAGCTTCATCAATGTTCTTCTTCCTACAGATACAATTGTCTACATAGTATGAATTCTCCAGAATTTGTGCAGTATAAGAGAGAACATCAGGAGAGTTTTCAGTGTGGTGGTCTGAAGTGCTGCCAAAAGGAACGGACAGCAGATGATTCCAAACACCACTTTATGATGCCTGTAAATCATCATTTTGTTTTCATGGGTTTTCCATAAAAAAACCTCAGATAATTCCAGTCCTTTTCTTTGATTTTAATCTGGAAAAATGCTTTCTAAATGTCTAATGTTACTCCAATTATACATTTCCTAAAAAGATTCAGTGACGGCGTACTCTTCAAATGTGCTAAAGTATCAACTACTGGTCTAACTATAGTGATTGTGCCCTGAACGGCAAGTCAGAGAGGGAGATAATGCGTGATTAATTCTTTCTTATCTTTGATTTCCTCAATGATGCCTTCACCACTCCATTTATTGATGACATCTGTGTATTTTTCAAGCCTAACTGTTTCTTTAAGATTTAAACAGTATTCAGATACTTTTCTGCCATTTTTCAGTAATCAGGTAGCCTGGACCACTCCAACACCCTTGTATCTGCTTCCTTCATTGATTGTTAAAAGTTCTTTAAAAGCATTCAACAGTATCAAGATGTATTTCAGACTTCTTTTCTTGTTCAGTTTGGTTTGAAGTTCCCATGGTTTCTAACTTCTACAGAGCACTAATGTCATTCAAAAATAAACTTGTCACCATCAAGGCACTGCTACCAGATTTAGAACTGTTAGGTGATTTTTCCAAAAGTATCCACCTTAATGTTTCTATGCCTGTTAGTCCAGAAGTGAAGCTAAGGATGCTTCCAATCATGATCTTTTTTGTAATGTCAGCACCAATAAGCAAATGAATTGTTGAAAAACAAAAAAAGAACACTCTTATCTGATCGGCAAATTCCATTATTATCTAATTCCCAAGTCAAAACCTGTTACCATTTGATAAATATCTAAGCAAATCTTCTCTTGATCAAGAACATTGAAAGTACAAAGAATGATAACTCTTTGTAGCATCACTCACGTACAACTTGTGTTCTAAATGTTTCTGTTTTCAATTCCAACTAACAAAATATGGATGAGGGTCGTTTATTTCAAAACATGAGATTTCCTTTTACCACAGAATTTTATTATAACCATGTCATTTAAAACTGATGCTACAACATGCTTCTTTATTTACTCTCTGAAATGAAAAGCTTAAAGTTTCATTTAAGAAATATTTATTAACCATTATAAATTAGACAGCAACATACTAGACCTGAACCTGAACAGAACAAGTACTGAACATGAACTATGACCTCCTCCAAGCAATCCAAAAGATCAAAGCATCAATCACGTCCCAGTTACAATCACAGTTAATTCTATACAGTTAAAACACATGTTACACAAAGTGCATACAAAATTGATTTAAAAGCATCAGTTTCTTCTAATGTTATGATCCATTGAATTTTATAAATTTGCTAATGAGCTTTATTTTTAGACGATTTTTCTTGTATGTTTTGATAACCATTTATCTATGAAGAGGATACAGGTATTTAAAAGACTATCATTCCCAAGATTGCGTGTAGCATGTGGTGTGGGACACAAACGTCCATCAAATAATATGCTTTGATTTCCTTCCTTTATTGTTTGTATCTATTTGTGTGACATTCCACAATATTCCAACTTTTAAAACTTCCTTATTTCCAACTTTGAAAGTAATTGCTAATTTCTATTTTAGATTTCGTAGTTTCAATTCCTTCTCTTAGAATTTTTGATTTTTTTTCATTTTTATCCAAAAAATCATCATTATCATGACAAGAAAATCCAGCAATTGTCAGGGCACTGCCTGAGTCAACTTTCATTTTATGCAGCGAAATACAAATTATTTTCATTAGAAGCAAGTAATCAATCAAGTATCTAAAACAGAAACATTATCATCTGCTTCTGTATCATTTTTTACTTTAAAAAAATACTTCAGATATTAAAAATAATTCTCTCTGAATTTAAACGGTCTTTGCACTCCAACACAGATAAACATACCTAAAATTAAAACCTTCATTAATCTCTCAATCAGTTCCGATTATTTGAGGATCGATTTTGATTGCAAGATAGACTTATTTTTATTATTTCAAAGAATAAAAGGATTTATCGTTCGTCATTAATGCATTATATTTATTTAAGGGTCAACTTGTATTACAGTTCCAATAAAACGTGTCAATAATACCTCATTTAATTATGTTTGCAAATTCAAATCCTGCAAGTTGTTGCATACTTGAATTATGAAAAGTTAGAAAAGGATTTTTTTGAAATACTTTTCTTGTGTTGATTAATTAAAATTTTATTTGGGTCAAATTGATAGTTACCTAAGTTACAGTGTTAAAATTAAGAAACGCTAAATAAATGCCAAAAGTGAAATAATCAAATTTGCAAAAATAATCACATTTTAAATAAACATTAAAAAAATTTAACAAAAAATACCTGTTTCTTATCTGGAGAATCAGAACTCCAGACGCCGATATTGTATCCTGGTCTCAATGAGCTTTTGCTTTTTCTTTTCTGAAATGAATTTTAGAGAAAGTAAATAACCTAATCTTATAAAACTCTTAAGCTGAAAAGAAAATAAATTATAGAAAAAGTAAATGACTTTATCCTTTTGATTGCCAACATAAAAAATTAATGTCATATAAAGCATAGAAAACTAAATAATCAAATAAACTACTATGCTCAAAAAATGGAGAGCATCATTTGGGTCAAATTGATACTCTACTAAGTTATAGTGTTAAAATTTAGAAATGCCAAGAAATGGCAAAATTAAAGAATCAAATTTGCTAAAATTTGAAGAAAAAAATAATTAAATTTTAAATAAACATTAAAAAAAGTAAACCAAAAGTTTACAAAAATACCTGTTTCTTAGATGAAGAGTCAGAACTTTTGCTTTTGCTTTTCTGAAATAAATTTTGGAAAAAGTAAATAACCTAATCTTTTTGATTACTAACATAAACCAATTAATGTCACATGAAGAATAGAAAACTGAATAATTAAATACACTATCATCCTATTATACACAAAAAAGAAAGAAAATAATTCAAAATAATTACCAGTTTTTTTCTTGAGAGAAGGCCAATTTTATCCTAAGAAACACAATAAATTTAATGTTTTATTAAAGCAATATCAAGAAGTTTGAATTATCCATTATAAAAGCAGAATAAAAAATATATACGTTAGTAAACAAAATGGGTCACTTTCATTAAAAACTATTCAAAAAAAAACTTTTAGTATAAATCTTACTCTGCTAAAGTTTAAAAAAAATAAATTTCTTGAGCAACAATACATGCATCAAAATATTACTTTTTAAAAGTATTAAAAAAAAATAATTTTTGTAAAGACCTAACCACTAAAAAATGGTTAGTGTAATATGAAATAGCATTGTTAATCATGAATTCTAGGTATTTTACAAACATTGATGATGGCAATGTTGTTGAAAAAACATCAAACATTTTCCACAAAATATAAAGGATTTACTTGTTGCAGATATGCAGCATAATCATAAAACAAATTAAAAAATTATCTGAATTTAAAATTTACTTTAATTTGAAATACTAATTCTGCCTTTTACAAAATTAATTTATAACTGGAAGGCCAGGTGCATTTTTCATGTCAAATGCTTGCAGTGATAAATGAGTTTACACAATTCTTATTCATATGAATTTTAAATAAAATTTACACAACTTATTACCACTTCTGAAAATCCTAATTAAAGAACAAAAATCATTAGATAATATAAATAGCTTATCAAGCACAGCCAAAGAATATTTTTCAGGAGAGGCTTTTTCAATTAATAGGATTATATGCATATATATGTACCACTTAGCAGAACTTATTCGGTACAAAAGCAGGTGCCACTGATTTATTTAGGGGCATAAATGAAGATATTGACATGGTTTTTGACACCTTACTTTTTTCAAATGGTTATCTGTACATTAAAAATTTAAAAAATATGAAATTTTTTAAAAACACTGCAATCATGCAATAAAAATAATTTTAACTTAAAATTTTAGGAACCAACTTTTTACGACATAGCCTATATTTTCTTAGTAACTTAGATTATTGATAGCATACAGAAGAAAACATCCTTTGCTTATGTTTTTTTTTCAATGCTTAATTCAGAACAATTAATTGATATTAATGTTACAAATTGTACACTGCTAAATAATGACATTAATGTAAATAATGTTGAATTATGACATTTTTATATACACTAACAACCAAAGAGGTCAACTGTCTTTTACATACATGAACTACTAAAAAAATATTTAAATATTAAATGCTTATTTGTTTGTTAAGTGGAATTGTAACGTAATAAATATTAGTATTCAAGATCTTTAGTTATTAGACTTTTTTATGTTCACATATTTATTAAAAGAAGAATTTTTTTAGTATTCTAAATCAAAATATTAATCACAATCTGCGAAATACATTTTAATGGTTAAAATAACTTTTAATTTGGAGCTTAAAATATTATTCAACTTTTTTTTCAAATGACCCAAAACGAACATATAACTTAATCATGTCTCCAAGCATAGAAAAATTTAAAAGAAAACATTAAATCTCCAAGAATAAGCAGACAAAAAGTAAAAACTAAATGTCACATATTTACCTGTGTGTCAGCTGACCAATGGACACTTTTGTCCTGAAAACACAATATAAAAGCAAAATAAGATCTTGAGTAATTGAACTTTTTAATCAAGTTCACATATTCATAACGGGAATTTTTTTAGTATTCTTAATCAAAATATTAATCAATATCGCTAATAAATACTTTTTAACAATTTAATTACTTTTAATTTGGAGCTTAAAATATTACTTAACCTTCTTTTTGTCAAATGAACCAAAAAGAACCTAAACCTTCATCATGTCAGGAAGCATAGTAAAATTTGAATGTAAGTAATTTTTTTCAGCCAATTTAAAAATTCGCTAAAAAAATCTTCGGAGAAAATATCATCCCATTTTTATCCTAGGTTCCAAGTTTGGAAGGATGATCATAGGAGAAGAGATGTCAAGTGGGTCAAATATACATCGTGCTAAGAAGTGACAAAGTGTCATTGACTTTTCTAAGAATCAGATCCTCATCCATTGTGTAATTAATGCTACAAGATAAGAGTATCATCTTGTATATTACAATTCAAACCTATGGGAGGCACAATTCGGTTCTCAGAACTATTCAGGAATTTTAGCTCAGCATTGGATTGCCAATCTGAAAGATTGAACTTCCCTGAGGACATCAAAATGTTTTATTCAAATATAAATTTATTAGCTTCATCAATGTTTTAACTACAGACACAATTGTCTACATAGAATGACTTCCTCAGAATTTGTGCAGTATCAGAGAGAATTTCAAGAGAATTTTCAGTGTGGTGGTCCGAAAGGCTGCCAAAAGGAACTGACAGCAGATGATTCCAAACACCACTTTATGATGCCTGTAAATCTTCATTTGGTTTTCATGGGTTTTCCATAAGAAACCTCAGATAATTCTTGTTCTTTTCTCTTATATCAATCTGGATAAATGCTTTCTAAATATCTGACGTTACTCCAATTATACATTTTCTAAAAAGATTCAGTAAAGGGACAATCTCACTCAAATTAGGACCTGCTTCCAGACATGCATTCAGTGACAGTGCTGGGAGCGGCCTATTTCAAATTTATCTTAATGTGTAAACATCTACAGCTATCTACTTTCATGGCAGATCCGTACAAAGGAAAACAAGTACCAAATGTTCACAAACACATTTAATAAGGAAGACGCAGATACAAAGATACATGGACAATCAAAATAACAGACAAAACTCTGAGAGCTCTTTACTCTCTAAAATCATAAAGCCATCTGCCCATTCAAGGCTAACGCTTACACATGTATGCATAACTCAGAGTCAAAAATAAATCCACTCTCCACACACTTCTCCCTTTTGAGATGCTGAACAGCAACTCAAAATATTTGGCACTTTTATAGATTGCCCATAACGAGTTCTTTTTAGTTTAGGTGATGTTGCTGGCTGTTGTGGTACAGGTGGTGGCTCAGTAGTTAACACTGGAGCCTTCGCAGGATCAAAGTTCTAACGGATAAATTTTTTGTATGTGACATATTGGCCGCTCTCACTTTTCCATCTTTCTTAGGAATTAAATCAACTACTTTGGCCAAAGGCCAGTTTTGCAGTTTTTTAACATCATCTCCGATTAAGACTATTTCGCCCATCCTAACCATACGATTACAAGGATCTTCGTGCTGTTTTTGAATTAGTAACCCGAAATATTCATTTCTAAATCATGCTAAAAGTTTCTCTTTTAACTTAACATGAATTTTACTCTTTTATGAAAATTTTGAGATTCAAGTGCATCTATATTGGATACTTCAAAATTATTTCTATCCGATAAAAACAACATAGGTGTTAAGGGGGTCAAGTCCTCCATATCTTCTGATAAATAAGTTAGAGGACATGAATTTACAATTGTCTCACATTCATATAAAATTGTTATCACTTCTTCATACGTAAGTATGGCTTTCCCTAGTGTTTTCTGAAGAAGATCCTTCACAGCTCAAACTAGCCTCCTCTACCAACCACCCCACCAGGCAGCGGTAGGAGGGATAAATTTCCAAGAAATTCTATACATCTCTGTATCTTTAACTATTTTGTTCCAATCAATTTCACATAAAAAAATTAAATGCCCCGCTAAAGTTAGTCCCATTATTTGAATATTTTGGGTCTTCCCCTTCTTGTTATAAAATGTCTGAAAGATAACAAAAAACAATCTGTTGTTAAGGAATTAACAGTCTTAAGATGAATAACTCTAAAAAGAGAGCAAGTAGAAAGCACAATCCAAACTTTATCACCTCGCTTTATGTAAAGTGGGCCTGCCAGATCAATTCCCACAATTTAAAAATTTTCTGAACATCCTATTAGATCACGAAGTAAAGCTACAGACTCAGCACTGAAATATTTAGCCTTAAATCATTGGCATTTAACACAATGGTTTATGATACTTCTCACTGTTTTTAGCCCTCTTAAAATCCAAACCTTTTTCGAAGTTTGCTGAGTAGTATTTGACTTTCTGCATGATGGTTTTTCCGGTGAAAATGTTCAACGAGTCTTTGAGTCAATATACACTTATCAGGAAGAATAGGAGATAAGAAAAATGGTTTATCAATTTGTTCTGTGATTCTAGTCCTGACATGAAAAATATCCCTCTCACCTTTAAAGGCACATAAATTGGGAATTGATCTAACATCTTCAAAAATTTGGATTGCACTAATGGGGTTAAAAGAATCTCAGCATTCTCTATCTCAGTAATAGACAATTCCCCTGTTTGTCTTTCAATAACCAGCATTCCGCTTTTGTTAATGAATCTTAGTACCCATGCAGCTAATCAAATAATTTTATGAAAACTCGAAAATTTGACAGCATACCAAGGTATTGCTTGTTCTGACAAAGTTATGTTACATAAAGTAACCTTTCTTTTCTCAGTTAATATTTCAGGCAATTCAGTACAAATTAATTCAGTGAGAGGCCAATCAACCATATTGGGCCCTAACACCATCGGGATTTCATTAATTGTGTTGGAGTGCACCCGCGTGAAATTAAATATGCTGGATTAATTTTACCTGATAAACGACGCCATTCATTATTCGGAAAAAGACTCTTTATCTCTCTCACTCTGCTTGACACAAAAATTGTCCAGTTCCTGAGCTCTTTAATCCAGTATAACGCCACCATGGAATCACTCTAAAAGGTGGTCTTAATACCTGAAATGTTCATAGCTATTCTTACCGAATGCACTAATCGTATTCCACTGCGGCAGGCCATTAATTTTAATCTGGGGATTGTAACAGTTTTTAACGGCGCAACTCTAGATTTTGCCATAATCAATTGAACCTTTACTCCAGTAGGTGTTTCCAATCTAAAAAAATTACACATCGAGTATGCTTCTTTACACGCATCAACAAAAACGTGCATCTCAGTTGAATTGTTTATTTCAACATAATGTGGTAATTCTACTCCCTTTAATGTATGTATTTCATCAAACCATTTTTTGAACTTTCTGCCAATATTCTCGGGTAAAGGGGTATCCTAATTTAAGTTCAAATTCCACGCTTCCTGTAATAAAATTTTGGGAGGTAAAGTTACAGGACTTATTAGGCTAAAAGGATCGAAAATTCTCTGAACAGTTGCTAAGATATATTGTTTGGCGTATGCTTCCTTAATTTTCGTATCTAAATTAATATTACATCTTAGTGTATATTTGTCCAGATCCCACAAAATACCTAAGACCTTAGTAACGCCTGTGCATTTGGAAACAAATTCGCAATCAACATTACTCTCCCGATTCCTTTAAATTGAAACATCTTTTAGCAAAAATATTTTCAGCATATTTTACAAAATTCTTTAATTACTCTTCAGAATGAACACCCGACACACAATTGTCAAGTAAAAAGACTGCCTTAATTTCTGAGCTAAACACTCATACTCTGGTCCTACATAATCAAGAAGATGGGAAATCGATGCCGCTAATATAAATGGACTCGAAGTTACACCCAAAACAAATCTGCAGTGTCTATAAATTATTTCTTCTTCTTCAGACGGAAAGAAAAATCTCTGTGTTCAGACGCTATCCCTAACATTAAAAACGCTTTCTCAATATCCGCTGACAAACCAATAGGAAAACTTCTTCATCTATCAATTATATCAGGTATAATTTCTAACAAATTTGTTCCTTTAATGATCATTCAATGAACATTTTCCTTTTTCTCAGGCTAAAGCGTCGAACACGGGTCTAATTTTCATTGTCAAAGAATTATTTTTAATTACTGGCTGGTGGGGAAAAAATAACTAGTATCAAAATTATTAGTAACTCTTTCAATTATACCTAAGTTTTCTCATTCTTTCAAAACAGCTTTATAATCCTCAAGATATAATTTATCTATGGCACATTTGCACATTTTTCTGTGACGCCTTGAAGATAATTCTTTATTTGTCGGCAATTCCGTTATTGTTGATTTAAATGACAAATAAAGTTCGTATCTACTGCCTGGAAGAATTTTTATGCTATTTTTAAACTCTTCCAAGACCCTAGAACTTTTTTTCTCATTCTCAATGGGGTCTAAAATACCAATAGATTCCAAAGACCATAAATCACTAATTAACAAGTCTTCCACATTTCATTGATACAGTATCATTTTCATTGATATTCGCTGACTCACTGCCCGCTCACAAGATATCCAAAAAGCATCTCAAACAATTATAAATTAGGTTTCAATTCGACTAGTTAATGAGTTAACAAAGCGCCAATGATTTTTGCTCCAAATAGCAAACTGATCTCATTAACGCAAAATTTATTATCGGATAAAACTATTCCCCTATTTTTTAATTCCCGAATTAATGAGGTATCATTAATTTTAGGCAAGAAGCCACAAATCTTTTCTTCAGAAAATGCTTCTAATTCAAATGAGTACTTTTCATCTAAATCACATATCTTCGAATCATAAACATTATGCATTTTCATTTCCGTTTTTCTCCCCCCAAATAGCCTGTGACTCATTTATATCTTTTGTTTCACTTTAAAATCTAGTTGTTTAGCAATGCTATCACTGACATAGGAATGTTGAGAAGCAGAATCCATCAAAGATCAAGTTATTAATTCTTTATTTTTAAATTTTATATTAACAGTTACTGTCATCAGAAAAATATTTACATTTTTATAATTATTAGCTAATGTATTAGATTCAACAATTTCATTTTCTTTTTTATCACATTCATCAGAATTATTACGATACATAAAAGTATGATGACTTTTGGTACATTTCATGCATACATTTTTTACTTTACAAAATCTAGAAGTAAGTCCCAAACAAAAACATGAGAAGCATGCCCCTTTCCTAATTAAAATTTTTATTTTATTTTCTATACTCATATTTCTAGCATGAAAACATTTTCTAGTGGGATGCTTCTTTTCACATAAATGCAATTTAGAAATTTCATACCTTCTTTTTCCGGATAACTGCTACTTACCAAGCTCAAAGCAGTTGTATTATCCGAAACATTTAATTTATCACTATGTACCTTTTCACATGCGTAAGCTTTTTTTCGATAGTTATAATGATATGAAAACTCCGTTTTTTCTAGGATTATCATCTCTTCACTTACATCTTGTTTCAGAAAATCCATTAAATGTTTCAAATTTCTTTCATCACCTTCAGGGTCTCTAATGTTCCTACTACCTTCATAAGCAATAAGGAGGTCTTCGGGTAAACAAGATTCAATAAGAGGGCTCAAAAAGTCACCATACTTTTCCTCCGTTCTACCTAAGCTTTCGAGGACTCTCAGCTTTCCTTCGATTTCATCGTAAAGGGAGGGGAGGTCTGCTTTAATCCTTCCAGCAACAGCTTTTTACATCACTAGTGACAGTAGGTCTCTCACATAAATCTGTACGAGTAATTCCTCTCACCCAAATCTATTTTTCAACTGTTCAATTGCTTTCAGATATTTTGCAGCAGTTGCAGGAAAAGATTCGATAACTGTAGTAGCTTTGGAATTGGGTATTATAGATTTATTAGATTGTAAAATTTATCATCGTCGGATAACGTTTTACCCTCATGAATTTTTGAAAATTGAGACCAAAATATCAAGTAGTCTTTTGCTTCGCCACAAATTTCTTAAGTTCAATTACAGGCAATTTAAATTTTCTTCTTTCGGGTACATCCATTGGCTGAGGAATCTTGAAGTTTTTTCAGATCAAGAGCACAGTTCTAAGAACCTATCTCTATAGGTTTCTGCGGCTTTGAAATCTTCATATTCTTATTCATTTCACTACAAAAGGGCCTCAAAAATATTTATTTGACTTTCTTCCAAACAAGAAAATTTGTCTTTCAGCCGCATTTCTGAAACTGAGATGGCTTTCATATCTTGTATCTCCTTATTCAGTTCATTATCCAATTTTTTTTGCACAAATTGTGAAGAAAGTGCGCTAACTCTTTCGAAGAACTTTTAATTGGGGTAATTCCATGTTTGTTACCATTATAAAAAAAACTGCTATATCGGACCCCACGTTGGGCACCACTAAAACTTTGTTGTGTGCAACCAGTTCCAAATTTATCTTAATCAGTAAAAATCCACCCGATGTTTTCATAGCAGATCCATACAAAAGGAAAACAAGTACCAAATGTTCACAAACACATTTCATAAGAAAGACACAGATACAAAGATACATGGACAATCAAAATAACAGACAAAACTCTGGGAGCTCTTCATTCTCTAAAATCATTAAGCCATCTGAACGTTCAAGGCTAACGCCTACACATATATGCATAACTCAGAGTGAAAAATAAATCCACTCTCCAGAGACAGCATACTCTTCAGATGTGCTACAGTATCAACTACAGGTCTAACTTTAGTGGTTGTGCTATTCTCCCTAACCAGCACTCAGTGAGGCAGATGATGCATGTTTAATTCTTTCTTATCTTTGATTTCCTCAATGATGCTTCCATCACTCCCTTTATTGAAGACATCTGTGTATTCTTCAAGCCCACCTGTTTCTTTAAGCTNTTTTTTTTTTTTTTTTTTTTTTTTTTTTTTTTTTTTTTTTTTTTTTTTTTGTAATCAGGTAACTTGGACAACTCCAACACATCACTCCCTTTATTGAAGACATCTGTGTATTCTTCAAGCCCACCTGTTTCTTTAAGCTTTAAAAAGTATTCAGATACTTTTCTGCCGTTTTTTTGTAATCAGGTAACTTGGACAACTCCAACACCCAGGGCAGGGGGACCTCGTATCTGCTTCCTTCATTGATTGTTAAGAGTTCTTTTAAAGCATTCAATAGTATCATGATGTATTTTAGTCATCTTTTTTTATTCAGTTTGGTGTAGTTCCTATGGTTTCTAACTTCTATAGATCACTAATGCCATTAAAAAGTAAACTTGTCACCATCAAGGCACTGCTACGAGATTTAGAACTGTCAGATGATTTTCCCAAAAGTGTCCACCCTAATGTTTCTATGTCTGTTAGCCCAGAAGTAAAGTTAAGGATTTTTCCAGCCATGATCTTGTCTGTTATGCCAGCACCAATAAGCAAATGAATTGCAGGAAGAAAAATAAAAGAATATTCTTTATCTGATTGGCAAATTCCATTATTATCCAATCCTGTGTCAAAACCTGTTGCCATTTGATAACTTTCTAAGCAAATCTTCTCTTGATCAAGAACATTGAAAGTACAAAGAATGAGAACTCTTTGTAACATCACTCACGTACAACTTGTATTCCAAATGTTTCTGTTTGTATTCAATTCCTCCTAACAAAATATGGATGAGGGTCATTTATTTTGAAACATGAAATTTCCTTTTACCACAGAATTTTATTATAACCATGTCACTTAAAACTGATGCAACATCGTGCATATAAAAATGATATAAAAGCATCAGTTTCTTCTAATGTCATGATCCATCGAATTTTACGAATTTGTTAATGAGCTTCATTTTTTAGAATATTTTTCTTGTATGTTTTGATAACCAATAATCTATGAAGAGGATTCAGGTATTTAATAGACTATCATCCATAAGATTGTGTGTAGCATGTGGTATGGTTTCCCAACTTTCTTCCAAATATTATGCTTTTATTTTTCTTCCTACATTCTTTGTATCTAAGTGTGTGGCATTCCACACTGTTCCATCTTTTCAAACTTCATTATTTCCTACTTTGAAAGTTATTGCTGATTTTTATTTTAGATTTCTTAGTTCATACTCCTTCTCTTAGAATTTTTGATTTTTTAGTTTTATCCAAAAAATTATCTTAATTATCACGACAAGAAAATCCAGCAATTGTTAGGGCATTGCCTGAGTCAACTTTCATTTTATTCAACGGAATACAAATTATTTTCATTACAAGCAAGTAATCAAGTATTTAAAATAGAAACATTATCATCTGCTTTTGTATAAATTTTTACTTTAAAAAAATACTTCAAATAGTTAAAATAATTCTCTCTGAATTAGAACAGTCTTTGCAGACTACCACAGATATACGTACCTAAAATGAAAACCTTCATTTATCTCTCAATCAGCTCCGATTATTTGAGGATTTTGATTGCAAGACAGACATATTTTTATTATTTCAAAGGAAAAAAATGTTTTATCTTTCGTCATAAATGCATTAAATTTATTTAAGGGTCAACTTGTATTACAGTTCCAGTTAAACGTGTCAATAATACCTCATTTAATTATGTTTGCAAATTCAAATCCTGCAAGTTGTTGCATACTTGAATTATGAAAAGTTAGAAAAGGATTTTTTTGAAATACTTTTCTTGTGGTGATTAATTAAACTTTGATTTGGGTCAAATTGATAGTTTCCAAAGTTAGTGTTAAAATTAAGAAACGCTAAAAGAATGCCAAATGTGAAATAATCAAATTTGCTAAAATTTGCAAAAATAATCACATTTTAAATAAACATTAAAAAAATTAATCAAAGAATTTACAAAAAATACCTGTTTTGTATCTGGAGAATCAGATCTTATACAACTCTTAAGCTGAAAAGAAAATAAATTATAGAAAGAGCAAATAACTTTATACTTTTGATTGTTAACAGAAAACTAATTAATGTCATATAAAGCATAGAAAACTAAATTATCAAATACACTACTATACTCAAAAAATGGAGCATATCTTCAAAGTTAGACTGTTAAAATTTACAAACGCCAAAAAATGCCAAAAGTGAAATAATCAAATTTGCTAAAATTTGCAAAAATAATCACATTTTAAATAAAACATTAAGAAAATTAAACAAAAAATACCTGTTTGTTATCTGGAGAATCAGAACTTTCGCTATTTCTTTTCTGAAATGAATTTTAGAAAAAGTAAATGACCTAATCTTATACAACTCTTAAGCTGAAAAGAAAATAAATTATAGAAAAAGTAAATAACTTTATCCTTTTGATTGCCAGCATAAAACTAATTAATGTCATATAAAGCATAGAAAACTAAATAATCAAATAAACTACTATGCTCAAAAAATGGAGAGCATCATTTGGGTCAAATTGATACTCTACAAAGTTATAGTGCTAAAATTTAGAAATGCCAAGAAATGCCAAAATTAAATAATCAAATTTGATAAAATTTGGAGAAAAAATAATTAAATTTTAAATAAACATTAAAAAAATTAAACAAAAAGTTTACAAAAATACCTGTTTCTTAGATGAAGAATCGGAACCTTCGCTTTTCCTTTTCCTTTTCTGAAATGAATTTTAGAAAAAGTAATAAACCTAATCTTTTTGATTACTAACATAAACCAGTTAACGTCACATAAAAAATAGAAAACTGAATAATTAAATACACTATCACCCGATTGTACACAAAAAAAGAAAGAAAATAATTCCAAAATAATTACCAGCTTCATTCCTGCGTGAAGGTTATCCAAAAACACAATAAATTTATTATCTTATTAAAGCAATATTAAGAAGTTTGAATTATCCATTATAAAAGCAGAATAANTGTTGTTATATATATATATATATGTGTGTGTGTGTGTGTTAGTAAACAAAATGGGTCACTTTAATTTTAAAAAAAACTGTTCCAAAATAGACTTTTAGTATAAATCTTACTCTGTTTAAGTTTTAAAAAAAAATTAATTTCTTGAGCAACAATACATGTATCAAAATATTACTTTTTAAAATTATGTAAAAAATAATAATTTTTATACAGACCTAACCATTAAAAAATGGCTAGTGTAACATGAAATAGCATCGTTAATCATGAATCCTAGGTATTTTACAAACATTGATAATAGCAATGTTGTTGAAAAAACATCATTTTCCACAAAATATAAAAGATTTACTTGTTGCAGATATGCAGCATAATCACAAAACAAATTAAAGGATTATCTGAATTTAAAACTGACTTTAATTTAAAATACTAATTCTGCCTTCTACAAAATTAATTTACTAACTGGAAGGCCAGGTGCATCTTTCATGCCAAATACCTGCAGTGATAAATGAGTTTACGCAATTCTTATTTATATGAATTTTAAATAAAAATTACACAGCTTATTACCACTTCTGAAAATCCTAATTTAAAAACAAAAATCATTAGATAATATAAAAAGCTTATCAAGCACAGCCAAAGAATATTTTCTAGGAGAGGTTTTTTTAATTAATAGGATTATATGCATTCATATGTACCGGTTAGCAGAACTTACTTGGTACAAAGGCAGGTGCCACTAATTTATTTTGGGACATAAATAAAAATATTGCTATGGATTTCCACATGGTTTTTGATATCTTATTTTTTTCATATGGTTATCGGTACATTATAAATTTAAAAAATGAATATGAATTTTTTTAAAAATACTGCAATTGTGAATTAAAAATACTTTTTAAATAAATTTTAGGAACCAACTTTTTACGACAAAGCTCATTTTTCTTAGTAACTTAGATTATTGATAGCATACAGAAGAAAACATCCCTTATTTATGTTTTTTTTTTATTTCAATACTTAATTCAGAACAATTAATTGATATTAATGCTACAAATTGTACACTGCTAAATAATGACATTAATGTAAATAATGCTGAATTATAACATTTTTATATACACTAACAACCGAAGAGGTCAACAACTTTTACATACATGAACTACTAAAAAAATATTTAAATATTAAATGCTTATCTGTTTGTTAAGTGGAATTGTAAAGTAAAAATATAAGTATTCAAGATCTTTAGTTATCAGACTTTTTTATGTTCACATATTTATTACAAGAATAATTTTTTTAGTATTCTTAATCAACACATTATTCAATAGCTGTGAAATACATTATAATGGTTTAATAACTTTTAATTTGGTACTTAAAATACTATTTAACCTTTTTTTTCCTTCAAATAAACAGAAAAGAACCTAATACTTAATCATGTCACAAAGCATAGAAAAGTTTTAAAGAAAAAAAAAACATTAAATTAAAAAGAATATGCAGCGAAAAAGTAAAAATTAAATATCACATATTTACCTGTGTGTCAGCTGACCAATGGACACTTTTGCCCTGAAAACACAATATAAAAGCAAAATAAGATCTTTAGTAATTGAACTTTTTTATCATGTTCACAGGAGTGATTGTGAGTCCAACTCAAAAATCCGGAAAATTTCTTGAGTAAAATCATTAAAGATGCATAATGTCTTTATAAATTTAAATCATTGATATTTTCAAAACATTGAATTCTAAATAAATTTTATACAGCATAATTTAAATGAATAGTTATGCGTAAGTTTATTTTTATCTCTCCTCGCATTTATTATTCTACCAGAAAAAATATTTACAAATGAAAGATGCCAAATATAAATTCTAGTTCTTCTTCTTGGGCACTACAGTCTATGACAGACCAAGGCCGTCCCAAAAAGTTTCTGCCATCTTGATCTATTCTGTGCCATGGCCTAGTTCTAATATTTTTAAATAAGATTTTCAAGAATTTTTATACATAAATGTGATTGATGATTTCATAAAACTTCTGACCTAAGATTTCCGGAAACTTCCGGAGCGCAGTTAGGGAAAAATCCGGAAATCCGGAGTTTTTCCGGAGCACAGTCACCTCTGTGTTCACATATTTATAACAACGTGAATTTTTTTAGTATTCTTAATCAACATATTAATCAATATCTGTGAAATACATTTTAATGGTTTAATAACTTTGAATGTAATGCTTAAAATACTATTTAACCTTTTTTTTTCAAATAAACAGAAAAGAACCTAATACTTTATAATGTCACAAAGCATAGAAAAATTTGAAGAAAAAAATACATTCAAATAACAAGAACATGCACACAAAAAAGTAAAACTTAGTTCACAAATATTTACCGGTTTTTTAGATGACCCAGGAACACTTGTGATCTAAAAACACAACATAAAAGCGTTATTTTTAAGGTAAAATTAAATATTTTGCATTATCATGTATGAAAGCAGAATAAAAAATATGGAAAAAATAATTGTAAGTGTCCAGAATGGATGCCTTTCATCTGAATTTGTTCCAAAATAAACAGATAGTAGAAAACATTAAATGTTTAATGGTCAGAAATTAAAAATTCATACTTAAATAATAATATATGCTTACAAATCTACTTTTTATAATTATTTTTTAAAAATAATTTTTGTAAAAGCTTAGCTCGCTGTTTCCCTTCAAATCAAACAGAATTTCAAAAAATAGCCCCTCTCCCATCAAAGATTTGCTAAAAAAAAACAAATAGTACACTTATAGATATTTTGATACTGACTTTGAAAATAATGATATTAGAATTAGGAAAAGGTTTAAAACGTTATAAGTGGTAATATTTTTGCAGAAATGGCTCTTTCGGCATAATTTTGATTTACAAAACAATAGCTATTAAAGGCTGTAACCCATCTGAAATTTGCCGCAGAAGAATATTTCTCTTTTTTTGTTTTGTTCATAATAAAGTAATCTATTACTTAAGAATATTTTAACCAAAATACTATTATATATAATAGGTTTTTTTGCAGTCTTTTGACTTCTACTAACTTCATGCATTGCTTTTATATCAGTAAATTATTTCATTTTGAAGTTTTTTTTGCTATAAAGTTAAGCAACTTCATCTGTTGAATTTCAGCATTACAAAAAATTTTATTTCAAATCATTTTAGACAATAGTTGGGAGTGCATCCTTTGTAGTCCATTTTCTATGGGTTTGTTCCAGTATTTGGGACATTTAAATCAGATGTTTTTTCTTCTGATTTAAATTACTTTATTTTATATCAAGCTTCGTTTTGTTTTGCTAGATGTTTAGTGAATTTTCTGAAATTTCATTTTTAATGTTGATTTTTTTTCTAAGCTAATATAAATTGAAATCAAAAGTCTTTTTCTATTTACATTTACTATTTTAGAATTTTTATTTTCAATTAATAAATTTCAAATTTATTAAGATTCAATTAATTTTAAATGCTAGTGCAATTAATTTAATCATATTTTGCAGTCATAGACACTCTTGCATTTTAAAACTTTCAAACCAACAGAGTACATCATTTGAAAATAATTTAGTATATGCACTGCAGATAAATTTTATAAGATCTCATAGAAAAAGATAATAAATAATAAAACTTTCAATATATTGCTTTTAATGAAATTGTTTCTGGTATAATTTAAAATTATTAGTATTACTCAATTTATATATTTTGAAACTAGACTAAGAATATCAAAACATTAAACATCACCAACTTAGAATTAAAAAACAAATAAATGTTCAAAGTTAAATGAACAACAAATAAATATTCAGCAAACAATAAATAAATATTCAAAATTAAATGAAAAAAAAATTCTGCTAAAGAATAAAAAAGTACAAATAAATGTACCACAAATACCTGTTTCTTAACTGAAATAATCATAACTTTTGCAATTATCTTAAATAGAAATAAAAATGTAACAAAATATAAATTTCATTCTTTTAACTGGCATTGTAAAACATATTTTCATAGAAAGCATAAAAAAGTGAATACTCAAATTCATTGACACACTACCAAGATAATACATAAAAATGAAACATTTACCTCTTTTTCAGCTGCGTCAAGTCCACTTTTATCCTGAAAGTACAATTAATATTAAGTTTAATTATCTATGGTAAAATTAGAAATTTTGAACTATCGCATACTCAAGAAAAATTAAACAGGTAGCAAAAAACATGCCCCATTTAAATTGAAAAAAAAAATTAAACATTTCACACTTAAATAATAATATAGTGGATCACTATCACTTCTAACAACTACCAATTCTTAAGGCACCAATTTTTTACTCTAAAAGCTTCATGTTAAAATGTCTTCTAAGAGAAACCAAGGAAAGGATTAACAGTTAGAAAATTCCTTTTTCTTATTATCTCCTAGTAATAAGTAAACAAAAAACATTTAAAAAAATATTAGGAAAAACGACTTACAGGAAATGCCATGATTTAAATTAAGTAAACTCTCTTTAAAAATTTATTATTTAAATCAAACCAACTAAACATGACCAACTAAGAATTAAAAAACATCAAACAAATGTTAAAAGTTAAAGGGAAAAAATTGCTGCTAAATATTAAAAGAGTACAAATAAATGTACCACAAATACCTGTTTCTTAACTGAAATAATCATAACTTTTGCAATTATCTTAAATAGAAATAAAAATGTAACAAAATATAAATTTCATTCTTTTAACTGGCATTGTAAAACTTATTTTCACATAAAGCAAAACAAAAAGTGAATAATCGAATTCATTAACACACTAACAGGATAATACATAAAAATGAAACATTTACCTCTTTTTGAGCTGTGTCAAGTCCACTTTTATTCTGAAAGTACAATTAATTTTAAGCTTTATTATCTATGGTAAAATTTGAAATTTTGAGCAATCACATACTCAGGAAAAATTTTACAGGTAATACAAAACTTGAAAAAAAGATTAAACATTTTGCACTGAAATTATAATACAGTGGATCACTACCACTTTATTCAGGCACCAAATTTTTACTCTAAAAGCTTAACGTTAAAATGTCTTCTAAGAGGAACCAAGAAAAGAATTAACAGTTAGAAAATTCTTCTTTCATATTATTTCTTAGTAATGAGGAATCAAAAAAAAAAAAACATTAAAAAAAATATTAGGAAAAACGACTCTCAGGGTCGCTTCTTTTGAAACATGAAATTTCCTTTTACCATGGAGTTTTATTACAACCATGTCATTTAAGACTGATGCGACAACATGCATATAAAAGCATCAGTTTCTTTTATTGTTATAATTCATTGAATTTTATAAATTTGCTAATGAGTTTCATTTTTAGAGCATTTTTCTTGTATGTTCTGATAACCATTAATCTATGAAGAGGATACAGGTATTTGACAGACTATCACCCATAAGATTGTGCGTAGCATATGGTGTGGGTCCCCAACTTTCTTCCAAATATTATGCTTCTATTTTTCTTCCTACATTCTTTGTATCTAATTACGCGGCATTCCACACAGTTCCATTTTTTCAAACTTCATTATTTTCAACTTTTAAAGTTATAGCTGATTTGGATTTTTTAGAGTTTATATTCCTTTTCTCAGAATTTTTTATTTTTATCCAAAAAATGATCATCATTATCACAACAAGAAAATCTAGCAATTGTTATGGCTTTTCCTGAGTCAACTTTCATTTTATTCAGCCAAATTCAAATTGTCTTATTACAAGCAAGTACTCATCACCACTACTCAAAATTGAACATTATCATCTGCTTCTGTCTAATTTTTTATTTTAAAAAAATACTTCAAAAACTCAAAATAATTCTCTCTGAATTCAAATGGTCTTTACAAACCAACAGAGATACACATACCTTCAAGGGAAATCTTCATTTATCTCTCAACCGGTTCATATTATTTGAAGTTTTCTTTTGCAAGACATACAAACTTTTATTATTTCCAAGAAAAAAAGGATATCTTTTTCCTCATTAATGCATTAAATTTATTTATGGGTCAACTTGTATTACAGTTCCAGTTAAACGTGTTAATAATACTTCATCTAATTATGTTTGCGTGTTCAAATTCTGAAAGTTGTTGCAGTTATAAAAGGATTTTCTTATAAATAATACTTTTCGTGTGATGATTAATTAAACTTTTATTTGGGTCTAGGACTGGGCGATATTAGAAATTATATATTGTGATGCATCGTCAGTTTTGCATCGGGATATAGCGATGTATCGCGATATGGTATTTTTGAATTTCATTTACTTGTAAGGCACAGAAAGTCAGATTTTTATCAAAACTCCATTCTCAGATTGATTTAAATCAATTTATAAATTTGAAGATATACAGGGTGATTCTAAAAAGATGGGCAAAATTTTAGGAAGTGATAGTACACACCCAAGCAAACAATTTTTATCAAAGAATGCATGGTCCAAAACAAAACGCAAAACCGCTAGAGGGCGTCAAAGTTTATGTTCTTATATGAGGCAAAAACACACAAAAAATGATGAAGTTAAGTTATAAAAGCAAATTTAATGGCATGTGATTACAATAAGTGTTCAAAACAGTGGCTGGCAGCGGCTATGCACGCAGTACAATGGCGAAGAAAAGATAGGTGAACATTCTGAAACACACCAGGCATATCACGAACTTTCCCTGCAACAGACGAAAGCTTGGCGAGAAGTAATGCAGCGCAGTAACTCGCAACAGGAATGGAGCTTTCACGTTTGCATCAAACAACTTTTCAAATGCGCCAGCACCTTTGCATTTTGTTTTCGACCATACATTCTTTGATAAAAATTGCTTGCATGGGTGTGTACTATCACTTCCTAAAATTTTGCCCATCTTTTTAGAATCACCCTGTATATGTTTTGCTTAGGAAAGATATTAAGTAAATTGACTACAATGTACAAATCTTACTTAAAATATTTATTGAAATGTTTGTTTAGAAATTCATAATACGCTTAAAACAAAGTGTTAAAAACTTTTTTTTTAAAACGTTTTTTACAAATTAAAATTTTCTTGTACAATTATGCAAAAATAATTACATAACTATTAAGTTCGATCGTAATGTTCAATTTCTAAATGAAAAAGTAAATGCTAGTTTTGTTACATTTTCTATAAATGAAATATTTCTTAATTTAAAAATAAATAATAAAAAAATAAATAAAATTGAAATTTATCAATATATTTACCTAACAGTATAGAAAGAAAATTTAAAAAATAAGTTTGTTAAAAAAATTTTGTATGTTTAAAACAATGTGCTAAATAAATTTTAGAAAAAAAAAATCGCTTTTAAAACACTATTTTTTTTTGTTATTATTTCAGATAAATAATTAAATTAAATTGAATAATGATCGAATTATGAACGAAAAACAAAGTAAGGTTTAATTTCTTAAAAATTAAAACAAAAGAATTGTGATATTCCATAATATATTTAGTTAATTAACAAATAATATGAAAAGAATATTTTTTAAAAAAATTATTATACTCTTTATTAAAACGAAGTGCCAAATGATTTTAAAAAATGAATAAAATACGCAAACCTTTCAAATTTTTTTCAATAAACAAAGTGGAGTGATTTATGTCCAAATCCAAATGACAAAAAATAAGTTTTGTCTTAACTTTATTTCTAAAAATAAAAACAACAAGATTTATAAATTTAAAATCGGTAATAAAAACCTATTATATTATTAGTAGTTTTATCCAAAAAGTTTTTAATAAATTAAAAGAAAGTAAAAAAATAACCTATCAAATTTAATTCTTTATGGGCGCCTTAAATTAGATTTCCGATAATTTTCACATTTAAAAATAAAAAAAGTTTTGTTAAAAAAAAACTTATCTAATTAATGAAGAAACTCCTCTTTATATATTCTTTTCAATAATAGATTGCCTTCAGAACAAGGTAACATCGGCGATCACGAAGTTATTCTCACTGAAAATAATCTACAAGGAACGATATCAAGTCGCTACAAAGAAAAAAAAACTAAGAGGTGCGAAAACGAACATGCGAGATTACGATATATGTTCTCAAAAATCTGATTCTGAAGCTCACCAATCAAGGTCATTTCAACTTAACGAAACGAACATCGTCGTCCACAGCGCGAGTCGACATCGGAACGTAAGAGAAGAGTCTTATATCGCTATATCGTTTTCTTATATCCTTGCGTGTCTTATATCGCTATATTGTTTCGCGCTCGTTGTCTTTACTCGACGGCTTAAATCAGATTTCTGATGTATCGTCTTGCCGATATATGCGTTAAATCGATATGTCTCGATACATCGATTTATAGCCCAGTCCTATTTGGGACAAACTGATACTCTCCTAAGTTACAATGTTAAAATTTAGATAAGCTAAATAAATTCCAAAAGTAAAACAATCAAATTTGCTAAAACTTTCAAAAATAATCACATTTTAAATAAACATTAAAAAAATGAAACCAAAAATTTACAAAAAATACCTGTTTCTTATCTGGAGATTCAGATCTTATGCAACTCTTAAGCTGAAAAGAAAAATAAATTTCAGAAAAAGTAAACAACTTTATCTTTTTGATTACTAACATAAAACTAACTAATGTCACCTAAAACATAAAAAACTGAATAATCAAATCCACTATCACCCTACTATACACAAAAAAGAAAGAAAATAATAGCAAAATAATTACAAGCTTTTTTTCTGAATCAAGATCAATTTTAACCTAAAAAAATAACACACTTAATTCTTTATTAAAGCAATGTTAAGAAGTTTGAATTATTCGTTTTAAAAGTAGAATAAAAAATATATATACAGTGTAATGTCCCATATCCAGACATCTCTTTTCCGGAAAGGTCAATTTCTGGGACACTTTTTAACAATCAAAATAAACAAACATCTCCCTCATCTTCCCCTCTCTTAAAAAACAAAAAAAACAAAAAAAAAATGACATGTTTTTTTCTTTTCTAGCTAGTGATTTATGCATTGAACCCATAAATAACCAGAAAGAGGAAGAGAAGATCTACCAAGACCATCCAGTGACCCTTAGTGATGCTCCTCTTCCGGAATGGAGGAAAGAAGGGAGATTTGTTTTCAAAGGAGCACAACTGAGTTCCCTCTCCCCTTCTTTCCTATGCAGCTGGATAGTAAAAGAGGCATTTCCTGGAACCCTTTTATTAGTGTTAGGGAAGGAAGAAATACTGTGAAAAAGGGGAGTGGAGAGGGAGTCACTTTCAGTCACACAAGAAAAAATAAAGAGAACC
Organism: Parasteatoda tepidariorum; assembly: GCF_043381705.1. Lineage (NCBI taxonomy): Eukaryota > Metazoa > Arthropoda > Arachnida > Araneae > Theridiidae > Parasteatoda > Parasteatoda tepidariorum. The sequence continues at coordinate 44,623,091 of NC_092215.1, forward strand.
CAATCAGCATGCCACGCCTTAATGCTTCATTGATAGCCAATGATGGGAGAAAAAATAAGAATTTGTCACTTCCCCACCCTCAACTTGAATGACAAATGAGGGGATGAATTTTTCTCCTCCACCTACCCACCTTAAAGAATGATGGGAATTTTTCTTTCTTGCTTGAATTGTTCTAGTTCAAAATGGCAGCAAGAGCAATTAATATTTACATAACTGTCAATTTTTTTTTCTATATTTTAAGCAATAATTTTTCTTTCTAATATTTCGATTTTGATTGATTAGATATAATTCTAATATTAAAACATTATTGCCTGAAAAATAATGTTCATTTATTTTTTGCTTCTTAGATTCAGGTCGTTTTAAGCTTTGATTACCTTGGGGTCTATTATACGGAAAAATCTAATATCCATACTTCAGAAAGTCCCACCAATTCCGGATACGCAACTTTCCACTGTATGTTAGTAAACAAAATGGGTCACTTTCATTAAAATCTATTTCAAAATAAAATTTTTGTATTAATCTTACTCTGTTAAAATTTAAAAAAAAAAAAAATTCTTGAGTAACATTACAAATCTCTTTTTTAAATTATTCTGAAAATATTTTTTTTAAGACCTAACCACTAAAAATGGTTAGTTTAATATGAAACAACATTATTAATCATGAATCCCAAGTATTTTATGAATGTTAATGAAGGCAATGTTGTTGAAAACACATCAAAAATTTTCCACTAAATATTGAGCATAATGGTTTAATAACTTTTAATTTGGTGCTTAAAATATCATTTAACCTTTTTGTTCAAATGAGCAGAAAAGAACCTAATACTTAATCATGTCACAAAGCATAGAAAAATTTGAAGAAAAAAATACAATAAAATAACAAGAACATGCACACAAAAAAGTAAAACTTAGTTCACAAATATTTACCGGTTTTTCAGATGACCCAGGAACACTTGTGATCTAAAAACACAATATAAAAGCGTTGTTTTTAAGGTAAAATTAAATAATTTACATTATCATGTATGAAAGCAGAATAAAAAATATGGAAAAAATAATTGTTAGTGTCCAAAATGGATTTCTTTCATCTGAATTTGTTCCAAAATAAACAGATAGTAGAAAACATTAAATGTTTAATGGTCAAAAATTAAAAATTCATACTTAAATAATAATATATGCTTACAAATCTACTTTTTATAATTATTTTTTAAAAATAATTTTTGTAAAAGCATAACTGGATGTTTCCCCTTAAATCAAACAGAATTTTAAAAAAAAAAGATTCACAGATTTGTTATAAAAAAACAAATAGTACACTTACAGATATTTTGATACTGACTTTAAAAATAATAATATTAGAATTAGTAAAAGGTTTAAAAAGTTATAAGCGGCAGAAATAGCTCTTTCAGCACAATTTTGATTAACACAACAATAGCTATTAATGGCTGTAACCCATCTGAAATTTGTCCTAGAAGAATACTTTTTTTTTGTTCATAATAAAGTAATCTATTACTTAAAAATATTTTAGCCAAAATACTATTATACTTAATAGGTTTATTTTGCAGTCTTTTGACCCATTGAGTTGAGTAACTTCTGCTAATTTCATGCATTGCTTTTATATCAGTAAATTATTCTATTTTGAAGTTTTTTTAGCAATAAAGTTAAGCAGCTTCATCAGTTGAGTTTCAGCATTACACAAATTTTTATTTCAAAAAATTTTAGACAATAGTTGGGAGAGTATCCTTTGTACTCCACTTTCAATAGGTTTGTTCTAGTATTTGGGACATTTAAAACAAATGTTTTTTCTTCTGATTTTATTTTATATCAAGCTTCGTTTCGTTTTCTAGATGTTTAGTTAATTTTCTGAAATTTATTTTTAATGTTGATTTTTTTTTCTAAGCTAATATAAATTGAAATCAAAAGACTTTTTCTATTCACATTTACTATTTTTGAATTGCAATTTTCATGTATTGCTTTTATATCAGTAAATTATTCCATTTTGAAGTTTTTTTAGCCATAAAGTTAAGCAACTTCATCTGTCGAACTTCAGCAGAGTACATCATTTGAATACAAATAATTTAGTATATACACTGCAGATAAATTTTATAAGGTCTCATATAAAAAGGTAATAAATAATAAAACTTTCAATATTTTGCTTTCAATTAAATTTTTTCTGGTATAATTTAAAACACTTTAAAACTTTTATTAGTATTACTCAATTAATATATTTTGAAACTAGACTAACAATTTCAAAACATTAAACATCACCAACTAAGAATTAAAAAACAAATAACTATTCAAAGTTAAATGAACAACAAATAAATATTCAACAAACAATAAATAAATATTCAAAGTTAAATGAAAAATATTGCTGCTAAAGATTAAAAAAGTACAAATAAATGTAAAACAAATACCCATTTTTTAATTGAAATATTCAGAAGGACAAGTTTTGCAATTATCTTAAATAGATATAAAAAATAAGAAAAAACAAATTTCCTCCTTTTAACTACCAGTGAAAAACTTTTTTTCACAGAAAGCATAAAAAAGTGAATAATCAAATTCATTGACACACTACCAAGATAATACATAAAAATGAAGCATTTACCTCTTTTTCAGCTGTGTCAAGTCCACTTTTATTCTGAAAGTACAATTAATATTAAGCTTTATTATCTATGGTAAAATTAAAAATTTTGAACTATCAGATACTGAGAAAAAATTACACGCTTAGCAAAAAACTTGCCCCCATTCAAATTGGAAGAAAAAAATAACATTTCACACTTAAAGAATAATACAGCTGATCACTATCATTTCCAACAACTACCAATTAGGAAGGTACCAATTTTTTACTCTAAAAGCTTAATTTTAACATTTCTTCTAAGAGAAACCAAGAAAAGGATTATCAGTTAGAAAATTCCTTTTTCTTATTATCTCTTAGTAATAAATAAGCAAAAAACATTTAAAAAAATATTAGGAAAAATGACTTCCAGGAAATGCTACAATTCAAATTAAGTAAACTCTTTTTAAAAATTTGTTATTTAAATCAAACCAACTAAACATTACCAACTAAAAATTAAAAAACATCAAACAAATGTTAAAGGGAAAAAAATTGTTGCTAAAGATTAAAAGAGTACAAATAAATGTACCACAAATACCTGTTTCTTAATTTAAATAATCACAACTTTTGCAATTATCTTAAATAGAAATAAAAATGTGAGAAAAGATAAATTTCCTCCTTTTAACTAACATTGTAAAACTTATTTTCACATAAAGCATACAAAAGTGAATAATCGAATTCATTAACACACTGCCAAGATAATGTATAAAAATGTAAAACATATACCTCTTTTTCAGCTGAGTCACATCTTCTTTTATTCTGAAAGTACAATTAGTATTAAGCCTTAATATCAATGGTAAAATTCGAAATTTTGAGCAATCACATACTCAGGAAAAATTTTACAGGTAATACAAAACTTGAAAAAAAGATTAAACATTTTGCACTGAAATTATAATACAGTGGATCACTACCACTTTTTTCAGGCACCAAAATTTTACTCTAAAAGCTTAATGTTAAAATGTCTTCCAAGAGGAACCAAGAAAAAAATTAACAGTTAGAACAGGNAAGCTAAATTATTTTGGTCAATAAATTTTTTTCTCCCAAGTTTTTCGTAGGCCCCTGAATTTCGTAGGCCCTAGGCACGTGCCTAGTGTGCCTATAGGATAATCCGGCCGTGAGTTAGAAAATTCCTCTTTCTTATTATTTCTTAGTAATGAGGAAGCAAAAAAAAAAACATACAAAAAATATTAGGAAAAACGACTCCCAGGAAATATCATTATTTAAGTAATGAACACTCTCTTTAAAAATGTATAATTTAAATCAAACTTTTGGAGAAAATTTTTTTATACTTTTCATGCAGCAATTTAGAATTTGAAGAGGAAAGTCTGTCTAATAACAATATTTAGCATAACAGACCTAAAACTACAGCTCAAAAGACTGTAAAAGTTATTAATGTAAATGTTTTTTTTTTTTTTCAAATTTAAAAATAAACAAAAGAGAAAGATTCTTTAGGGGGAAAAATTGAATGTTCCATCCAAAAGAAATATATTCTGTTTGCTCATTGAATAATTTATCCCTTTTTTTCAATAGTTGAGAGTGCACACCATAATTTTTTCAAAACTTAAGTTTTTTTTAAGTTAATGCTTACTTTTTAAAACAAAAAAAATCAATTTTATAAAACAATAACTTTAGATAGTTCAAAAAGAATAATACCATGTTTATTAGTTTATGTTTACTCTTTTTTTTTTCACTTTTATTAAGTGATAACATATAAAAACATTTAATGATTTTTTTTAACATTATTTTGATTATTATACAACACTAGTTTATAATAGTAGTAACAAATTATTTAGCTTAATTTATGCACAATGTAAATTTTTTTAATTACAATTATTTTTTATTAATATTGTGTAACAATTTTTAAAGATACTATTTACTTTTTGCAATAATCCAAAGTTTTTAGTATCACTTTAACTTATTTCCAGATAACCATTAAACAACTTCCAGCTTGTTTGGAACTCTAAATTAATAGTCTGATTTGTTTTAAGTATAAATTTCTAGAAATAATTTGATGGAATAATTCTGCCAAATATTCTTATAATTTTTAACCAATAAGATAACTTCATACAAAATATTTTTTTCCATTACTGATTAACTATAAATGTAACATAAAAATCATTAGTATGTTTCAATAGAATCTGTTCTAAACAATGTTATTTGATTATCAAATGACTTTTGAAAAACTAGCACCAGACTTGGAAGACTGTGTGTGAATTACACTAAATGCATAAAAATATATAAAAAGTGGCACATTATTGCACGTAATAGAAATATTATTCCTTTAGAATTTAAGGCAATCTCATATCAAGGAACTTATACTGTTAAATTATAAATTAAGTACGTTTTTGATGGATCTGATTTTCTCATTATCTTTTGGGTAATTGTTAAAAACGAATTAAGTCAGTAAAAACTTCTTTACGTTTTGGACATTGTGGGTAAAGCAATCATATCACTAATTACAAAGCTAGACTAATTTTATTTATAGTACTCTTATATTAAAGATATATTTTGTATGAATTAGAATTGTATTAGATTTTGTACTATTTTACAATCACAACTATATGTTTGAAAATTAAAATGAAATGTAATTCCTATAAGAACAATTTCCTAAAATTTACTTAAAAAAGTAAGCATTAATAAATATCTAAGAATAAAAAAGCTCGAAAAATCAATACAACAGAATATTTTTAAAATTGTTTACAAATACATTCTGAAACTGAGAAAAATTGAATTTTTGTATTAACATTCCTTACAATAAGATTATACATCAATTTTAACCTTTTACAGGTAGTAGTTACAAAGCAGAAATTTTGACATGGTTTTTTAATTTTAAGAAAATAAAACATCAAAATTCTCGACTTACTATGGTTTCACAATATATCCTGAATACATTATAGAATGTATCATGTTCCACCAAAGTTTTTACCTACTGCTAAGATATTAGCCATTAAATACAGAAATTTACCCTTAAACTTAAAAGACTTCTATAAAATTTTTTCATGTATCTCTTTTAGAGTTTTAATTTTAATAAAGAGGTTAAAAATTAAAATTAGCAATCTACGATTTCCATACTTAATTATCAGTTCAAAATTTCATAAAATTCCTATTAAATTTAGAAAATCACTTGCAAATTTAATATTTACCTAACTAAACCTGGCACTATTTTCTCTGACTACTTAAATAAAATTATTAACAATATTATTAACGGTTATTCTTGGATTATCACTAACAATCAACCAATCTTAGAATTTATTAAACCAAATAAAATTAATTCTATTGGGACTATGATTTCCAGGATCCCCTTTCTAAACTAAAAGATGTTCTTTTGAGTTATTACTAAGATTATGAAAAATATTCTTAATTACAATTTAGATTCTTGGGAAATTCTAATTAATATTTGTCTTTTTAATAATTATCTTTACAATAGAAAATATATTTTTATTCAAATTGATAGAATACCACAGGGCTCTAATTTTTCATCTCTCTTAGCTAACTTCTTTTAACAAAAAAAAAAGGGAAAAAATTATACTCTTAATATTAAATTTGTTTTCAGATTTATTGATGATTTAATTATCTTTAATTTTGAAGATTATACAATTTTGTTAAATAATACAGTTGAACCTCATTAACACGAAATCGCTTAACGTGAAATACAGCTTTACATGAAACACGTGTTTGGTCCTCTGAGTCAGCAATCAATTATTAATGTATATTACATGTTTAACATGAAATTTTCAAGCTAACTATCGCTTAACATGAGAGGAAACTGGACACAGAACAGATAATAAGCATGTGAATAAAGTGCCAATTATTCATTTAAAGGAATGCTATTTCTATTTTCTCCCTTTGTTAGAAGTAGTGCATAATATGCATTAATAGTATGTAATAAATCGCTTTTGTGATGTGTCAGATAAGATGAAATCCGGTTAACATGAAATCATTATGATAGTATCTCCAATTTAGAGTTAACGAGGCTGGACTGTATTTACCCTGAACAAATAATCTTGCTTCATAATCATAATGATAATATTAATTTAATTTTTTGGATTTAGGTGTTAAAAAAGAAGAAAATATCTGCGTTGTTGATTTATACAATAAAAGAAATAATTTTAATTTTAATATAAATAAACTAAATACTTGGAATTTTAGTGTTTCTAAAAACATTTATTTAAATAACATTTTCAATCAAATTAATAGAATTAAAAGAATGTGTAGTAATGTTTATTTATCCAAAAAAACGAACAGACAAACTGTTTCAAAATATGAAGGGCAAAAAATGGATACCCTAATGAATGCAACTAAGGTAATTAAAATCTATATAAAATCATTGAGTTAATTGTATGTCATTTTAAAAAATAAATTTACTAAAAACTTCTTTGTTAACTAAATTTATAATTTTATCGTGTGCAAATCTAATTTGGGCAAATCTGTGGCTAAAACTCACTGCAAACCGAGCAAATCTGTGGCTAAAACTCAATGCAAACCGGGCAAATCATGTTTCATTTTCTTTTTTTAAATGAATGTTGATATTTTTCTAAAATCATTAAAATTGTATAATTAAATATCAACCTTATTATTTATGAACTTTAAATTATCCAGCATAATATTATTACCTTGCGCACATCCATTTTCGGGACAATACAAGATAAGTAACAAATCATATGTACTTCAGTAAAGCAGTAAGAACATGCCATAAAAAGATCCCTCTATTTACGCTTCTAACCTCTACTTTTGCCTCGATTTTCATATTTTGTAATCTGTAAACTTATTTCGAAAATATTTCAAATCATTTTTGAAAGATTCCAGAATCGTGTTCATTTGAATTTGCTACTCGCTTTATAGATTGCATTTTAATCTGTATTTTTCTTGCATTTTTCTTTTTTTTACACAATGTATTTTATCTCGCATATTTTTTACCTAGAATGTTCTATTTTCATTTTAAAAAAATTTTGGGGGGGGGTGCTCCTCACACTATTGTATTCATACATTTTGCTTTGGCTACAGTAATACAATATTACAAAGCACTCTTTTTTGCGGATATAATCATGTGAGTTGAAGACGAGATTATATCTTTTTATTATTTTGTTTTCGGCTTTTTAATAATTTTTTAAATATTTTAAAATATATTTTATTTTAACTTTTCTTCTCATTAATCTCTATTAAATTACTCTCCATGTTTTCTCCATATTTTTGACTTATATATGTGTGTCTATATAAATATATAGACACACATATAT
>NC_092215.1:44631920-44655338 GCF_043381705.1 Parasteatoda tepidariorum
AAAGGGAAAGAAGTTCACTGTATATATATATATATATATATATATATATATATATATATTAATAAACAAAATGCAAAAACATTATAAAAATATATTCTCTTTTCTTGATTATATTAGCCACTATATAGAAGTTTAAAAGGAAAAAAGATCACTGTAAACTCTGTTGCCTTCTCCCTCTCACTATTCATCAGAGAATTGTCAGTATACATCAGAGTGCGTAGCCAAAACTTTCAACAAAAAATAATCACCTTTTAAGCATTATTTAAGCACTAGAAAAATATTTTTAAGCACTTCTTTAAAAAAAATCATAATTAGGATATGTGTAAAAAATTTCTTCATGTATATTAATAAACAATAAGCAAAAATATTATCAAGATCTTTACATGATCTGTAAAAATTACTAATTTCTGACAAAGAACTCTTTACTTGATTAGATCAGCCAACATAAAAACACTTTATGCAGAGTTAAATATATATTCAATCTTGAGTCGCAACATTTTTAAATTAAAATTTACTTTATCTGATTACTAAAAAAAAAATTTACTTCAAAATTATAATTAATTAAAATATAATTTAAAAAAGAAAATTGGTTGTACTTCTTAGATTTAAATAAAAGTTATTAATAAAAGTACATTCAACAAAACATTAGCATGATTAATATTATTGATCATACTGCATTTATAAAGATATGTAAGGAATTTAGCAAATTCAGAAAACTTAATAAATTCATATTACTAATGTGAATTAGTAAATAGCCCTTATTAAATTTTTATTAAAATTTGTTACTTAGTGCAGCATTTCTTTAATAAAACGATTCAAAAATTTTCAATAGTTTTGGAATATAAGTAGAATAGTACTGAAGCTAGACATTCTTGTCAGAAGTAAATTGTTACATGGTCCCTACATTTATATTTAACAAATCTGAGATTATTGAACTTTTTATTTCAATTGTTTTTAAATCAGATCATTAAGAGAAGAATTAAATTTTTTAGACATGACAAATCTAATTTAACATAAAAAATATTTATCGCACTTACTAAATGTTTAAAATAGTGAAAAAACCTTCACTTCTAACTTTTTTTAAAATCTTGCCTTTAAATATTATTGAGTTTTTTCCATTGCACTTTTTTGAAATTCTATCTGAGTTTTGCCCTGAGTTTTTTTGTTTTGCCCTGAAACTCTTTTTGAGCTCTAAAAAGGTCACAATCATTCTGTGTCCAGACCCTGGTTCATTGATAACATTCGTAATAGCACTGATTGAAATATCATCTGGGGCCATAATACAGTCAGAGATAGTACAAGTACCGTTATAATGCAAGTAAGAAGGGTTGTCATTTGAGTCAGGGGCCCCCATCAGGGGGGAAGGTGGGTGCACGATGCACCCACTTAAAGCTAGGGGGGGTTTTAGACTAAATAAAACGAATAGTTTGGGGGGGGGAATTTAAAATTTGCCCAAGAATGCACCCAAGAGCTTGGGGGGATGAGGGATACTGATTTGAGTTGTATATTATGTTTATATTTGATGACTCTGATAGCTTTATTGTAGTAACTGTACCTCTAAAGGTTGTAGTAAGCATTGAAATCACTGAAGATAATAGTCTTACAAGAAATTAAATCACCGAGATTCATTTTAGTATTTTCAGTAGGACTGTAACAACCAAACATTCAGAAGTGATGCTCAAATATCCAACAATATTAAGTCCAGCTGTGCACCATTATTAGAGGCGAAATTGCTGACACTTTTAAAGGTGCACTTTAGGGCAGATTTAATACCAAAGAAAATTCCAATCACAAACCTTCTCGTTTTGGAAGGAGTTAGAAGCAATAGCCAGGAAAGCAATGGTAGAAAAAGAGTCATAATTGAGATTGTATTTTTGAATGAAGAATACATAGACATCATAATCAAAGAGAAAAATCATAAGTTGAATTTGTTTTTATGAGCAAGTCTTCCAACATTCCACTGAAAAACCCTCAATCGCCTGCTTGAATAAGCCTTCGGTAAGATCGGAAAACATTAAGAGTCAAAAGCCAGGAGACTGACAAAGCTGTAACAAATTTAGCATTAACCAGAGTACGAGGAGGCCTGCTAGGTTAGACCCTCCTTAGAATGTAACTAAAACAATGCAAAGTATAATGGAAATCAAACAAAATTGTCAAATGAAAATTAATGTTGGAGCAAACAACTTTCAATTAATGATATTTTGCATCATTTTAAATTCAAGTTTTAGGGTCTTTCCCTTCTCCCACCCATTAGTAAAAGTGGTGATATCCTTTTTTTTATTATTTTTTTTNTTTTTTTTTTTTTTTTTTTTTTTTTTTTTTTTTTTTTTTTTTTTTTTTTTTTTGTGGTAGGATACTTATTTTTATAGAATCATACTTGAGTAATGGATAACTAATTTCTGAACAAAACTAAAAATACTGTTATAAGGCAAATTTAAAATAAGTTACAGCCATTAATAGTCCATGGTGTGTGAATAAAGATGGCAACAAGAGAACTATTTTGGCAGAAATATAAAAGCTCATAACTTTTTAACCCTTTTAATAATTTCACTCTGGACGCTATCCTTTGAATTGGATTGATACTTATGTTTAATAAAGCAGAAAAGGACATAATAAAAAAATAATTCCAATATTAGTATTCCAATATTTTTAAATCAGCCATTAAATATAAAGTAACAAAGTGTAGCATATATGCAGCACAATTACATAAAGAAATTAATCTAACAATATAGAAAATATTTAATAAAACAGAATAGACTGTTTAGCTATAAAGAAAAACAGATGAGATATTGAATAAATGATACATTACATTTTAATTGATAAGGAATTTCCTATTCTGATTAAAATGGTAATATAATTAAATGTTAAATAAAAATCTACTTTGATATAAAAAGTGCTGATGCAGAAAAACAAAAAATCAAGTAGTTTATTTCCCAGATCAGCAATGCAAAAATTAGCATTTTAAATTTTTAAATTTAAAATTGCATTTTTAATTAATATAATTTTTTTTAAAAAAAGGATTATTTGTTTTTACCTTAGCTTTTACTTTTGATGACTTTTTCCTCTTCTTCAGAGCATCCCATGTATACAATGTGAACTAAGGAAAATAAGAAATATTAATTCAAAACTATAAGTAAGTATTAACTTGAAACTATGTTTCTCTTACTTGTTATATCTCTAACTAGTAGAATTTTTAACCGATTTACTTCAAATTTGGATCTATGTTCACAATAAATATGTAGTAAATTAAAGCTCAAAGGTTTTTTTTTTTTTAAATTGGGTACACTGATTTTGAGTAATCTAAGAAAACGTAACTTATTTTAAATCCTTTGGTTGATCTCTCTTCAAAACACTGCCATTTTGCAAAAAAAAATTATTTTTTAAAAATCCTCCTTTGATATATTAATTATGCCAAATTTTGCTATGGAGAAAATTCCTTTCCATTAAATATAAATGCATGCAGTTTGTGACAGAATGGTGCCAAGCGGTAGCTAATGGGACACATTTGGCAATTTTTCAGCACTTGCGAAAAAATTGTGACTATTTTAGGGAAAAAGATATTTTTCTAATAAAATAGTAAAAATAAAATAAATAACTCATAAAATCCACAAAATAGGGACTTTTGGTGACCTGCTGCTGATATTGTAGAACACATACATACAGATGTAAGTTCAACCTAACAGTATGCAACACTTAAATAATAGCCAAAAAGTTTTTTATATTTTAACAATTTTTAATTCACTGGTGGAGTTAATGAAATTCAAAAGAAAAAAAAGCAATAAAACTAAATTCAGTGTTTTTTTATATCAGGAAAAGTTTTTTAGCAAACAGTTTTATAACAGATTTTTCAAAAAATAATTGTTATCAGTTCTATTACAATATATTATTTGAGATTAATACACCAGCAATATAAGAGACTTCTTTCTCAGATGTATGTGAAATTTTGTAACTTCGATTTGTTCTCAAGTTTAAATAATTTCAACAGAAGGAATGAAACTTAGTATGGAAAATGTTGCTCTTTTTTAGTTACTGTACATTTTTATTAACTTTTGTGTTGGTAACAATTTACAATAAAAATTCTGTCTGCTTTCTAAAAATTCTGCTGCTAGAACACTCTGATCTGTAATAACTAGTGCTTTAGTCTTTACCTGACAGGTACAAACATAATTTAACATATTTATTATCCCCAAATAGAATTTATTATCAAACAAAATTCCAACTACCATTCAACTGGGTAAAAGCTTAAATTGTAACAGCACCTTTATTTTTGACAACAATACAAGCAAACTTTTGGTCGCATTATTACTCACCAAATAAAAATTTCAAATGAATAGAAATTTCACACACTTTTTCAAAAGGAAAATTTGTCAAAATTAAACTTAAGTTCTGTGTCAAATGACGATATTAATTATAATTATTACTCAATGACTGCAGTCAAACCTTTTTGCCATATTACTGCCAGTGGGAGCTTGTCATCAGATGAAATTTTGGCCACCTTTTTTATCCAGTTAGAATAATCAAATTAAATTTAACAATTGGAAATCTGCGCCTGACGACAATACAAATTTCAATAATTTTCCGATTGCTACAAACAAAATTTAAGATAGAAAATATGGTTTCTTTGCATGTTTTCTACTCTGAGTATAAACTGGAGAAATGATATAATCAAAATAGTTTCTGAAATAATTTTTTTACTATTTAGTTTAAAAAAATAAAACAATGCAATGGTGTTAATCATTAAGAAAATAAAATAAGTCTAAAAAAGGAATATCAATAAAATTAAAATTTAAAAATAATATAATTGTAATTTAGTTTAAAAACAGCATTAATTTTCTAGTAATTAATAAGTAATTTTTAAATAAGTAAAAATTAAGTAGCAAAAATTTGAAAAGAAAAAGAAATATAATGAATATCTTAAGAAATTAAAACAGATGTAGTCTCTTTCAGTGTTTTACATAAAAAAAAATATAGCAGAACTTTATTTTATAATTACTATATAAAGAACTTTTTAAATGTTGCAATAAAATGATATATCAAATTATACTACAAATCACACATTGTGCTCACAATTGCAAACAGCATACTGCCGTAAAATACAAATTTAAGAGTCCCCTCAAATTTTGACAAAAAATATACTTTTTTGTGAAGTATTGGTTAAATGGCACCGATTGTAAAATACTCATTATAACTGATAAAATTACTAAATCAACAAGTTTAATGTGAAGCATGTTGAAAACATTAAAATATTAACACTTGCAATTATAGGAAATGTATAAAACTAAAAAATATTTTAAATCAATCATAAAAACAATATTAGAAAAATAGATATGTGAAATATATATTCTTTAAGTTTTAATAAACGCATTTGTTATCTGTTTATTCCTATGAAAAATGTAAGCATGATCATAACACATGCAATCAATAAACAAATAAAATTATTAAGAAAAACGAAAGATTTATATGAAATTTAGCATGTTTATTACAAACTTGAAAACCATCAGAAAAAAATCCGAATTATGATAAATGTCTAAAATACTCATCATTAAAGATCATCAGTTTCTGGTTTTCTATAAACAGATATCAAAATTACACTTTTTCGTGCAAAACCTGTTTTTCCACACTTCCTTAAATAATTCTAAGAAAGCATACCTTTGTCTCTTTTGTCTACTAATCTCTTTAACATTATTTTCCCCCCATTGCTCCTTTCTGTTTTGTCGTTATTCCTCGCAAAGCAATGACATTTCAAGTTCAGCTTGATGCAGTTGGAATCAAAAGAATATATGCTAACAAAAATGGGTACTGGAAGGGGCGCTTTCTCAGTGCTGGTCACTTGTCCGAATTTAAAATATATTGCAAGTTGAGCTAGAGTTGAGGTCGTTAGATTGAGTTGAGACATATATTTCATATAACATGAAATTTTCATAATCAAATGCTTAAAACAATTCTCAGATTCATTTTTATTGACCTAATCAAAAAATTAAAAGCTAATTATAATTTATTAAATAAACCTAAGAATTTTGAATTTTTATTCACTGATTACCTAATTTCATTTTAAAACCAATGATAAACTATATACAGTATTAAAAAATTTGATAAAGTGTTAAGCAACTTTTAAGCCTTTTTAATATTTGAACTGAAAATTGTGAAAATATTTACGAACATTTTAAAATAATTTTCAATTATAAAGTACTTATGTTAAACGAAACTTTTAAGTTTTCAAATATAAGTGATTCAGCTTTTTTTTTCTTTTTTTTTACATTTAAATAGCTTTACTAATATTATAACTTTAGGAAAAAAATAGTTTTTGTTAATTAAATAATAATAAATATATTTTGTCAATTAATTAAAAATAATTTAAGAATTTATTAAATAATAACAGTTTATCTTATACATACGAGACGCATCCAGAAAGTAAGTTTCCCTAATTTATAAAGAAAAAGAACTCACATTTTCAGAATCATATTTATTGGCAACAAGTACACCAATGTTTAAGCTATTTTTCAACATAGCCACCACCAAAATTGAGGCACTTGTCGTATCGTGGAATCAACTTTTGTATCCCTCTGTCATAGAACTCTGCCGTCTGAGAATGGAACCAGCGTGTGACAGACGTCTACCGTTTCTGTGACCGTTACTGCGAAACACTGCGGAAATTGTGACTTGCCATTCAAAACAAGAGTCGTGGAATATTTACTGCAGTTGTTGCGCTCCTCCATGACAATACTTGCCCACATACGGCATGACGCACAGCAGCTGATTTAACAAAATTTGGCTGGGGGTTGTTTGATCATCCACCCTACAGCCCTGATATTGCTCCCAGTGTTTGTTTTCTTGCACCTCAAGAAATTCCTGTCTCCGGTGAGCATTTTGGCAAGGACGAAGAATCGAAGACGCCTGTCACACATTGGTTCCATTCACAGACGGCAGAGTTCTACGACAGAGGGATACAAAAGTTGATTCCACGATACGACAAGAATCTCAATTCTGGTGGTGGCTATGTTGAAAAATAGCTGAAGTATTTTTGTACTTGTTGCCAATAAATATGTTCCTGAAAGTGCGAGTTCGTTTTTTTTTTTCATAAATTAGGGAAACTTACTTTCTGGATGCGCCTCGTATATATATATATATATATATAGATATATATATAAAAGTGGAAAAAATGTAATAAAGATTTATGAAAAGAGAAGAAGAAATGTCATATAAATAAAATATTTTAGAATTTTATTTAATAAAAAATACTTTTCTTTAAAAAATAAAATTCTTAAATATTTTTCAAATATTTATTTTTGTAATGTTTCTTCTCTTTTCCTAAATCTTTATAATATTTTTTCATGTTTTTAACTTATTTTACGAGTTCTATATACTTGAAGATTATGTGCAGTAAATAAAACTCATTATTTTTTACCCCTTAATTTTCTTCATTATTCTCTTTTCTTTTTTCCCTGTAATTATAAATATGGAATATGGTGTATATATATATGGAATTGAAATTCATCAAAAACAAAATTACTATCAAATCTTCTAAAAAATTCATTGGCATTAAAAAAATTTAACAAAGCTATAATTTTTATAAGAGCATTTTTTAAATAATAATTATATGTTAATATTTTTTTTCTCTTCCTTTTTCAGATAACTGGTCTTTGAAAAAATAAACAGTAAACTAAAAATAATTTAAGTATTACACATAATTTATCTAGATATGAGTGTACAATATGCAAAAAAGAAATAAACGGACCACCCTTAATAACTTATGATCTAATGATGGGATCCTTATGTTCTCAGACTCAATCTTCATGGTTTGAGGAGTTACCTCAAATATGCTAATAATTATTGCAGACGTTTTTTTAAGTTCAGAAATCAGACACAAAAAGGTACTGTCTCCTAAAAAATATACCTTTTTTTCAACGGATTCAGATTTCTGACCCTCAAAATATAGAGGGTACCTGGAATTTGGGAAATGTGGTCCCCATGCTTAGTATGGGAAGTGGTACAAATTTTGGACCCTTTAATGTCAATTTTACTTCTTGCGTAATTCATCATATTTCGAGAGCTTACTAAGTGAATTGAAAAATTTTTGCACACAATTATAAAATTTGTTTATCCTAAGATAATTCAATGCACAAAAAAAATTAATTTTAGTAGTTAAGTTCTAATATTTTTTTATAATTTTATTTAATAATAGTAATAAAAAAAATTGAATTGTAAGGTATACAGTTTTTTACATCATTTTAATTTTGCATGGCAAAATACAAAATTTGAGCAAAATCGATTGACTAGTTAATGAGAAATCGAATTTTGCAAAAGTCGTAGTTTTAAAATTTGATTTGTAAGGAACCATTTGGCTGATTTTACAAAAATTTTTTAAATTTTATTTAAGTAAAATTACATTTTTTAAATTGACGTAAAAATTTTATACCTTTAAATTCAAATTTACTATAAACGATTTTTTGCATGGAATTATCTTTAGAAAACGAGTTTCATAATTGTGTGCAAAATTTTTTAATTAAATTAAAAAATTCTCAAGATATGATGAAATACTCAAAATGTAAAATTAGCTTTAAGGGGTCTGAACTTTGAACCACTCTCCTGACCAAATTATTGGGGCTGTATTTCTCAGATTGCAGCTACCTTCTACATTTTGAGAATCTGAAAGCATATTTGAGGTCACCCCCTTGAACCATTAAGATTGAGTTCTAGAATGTGAAGATCTAATAAATAGATTAAAAGTTATTTAGGATGGTCCATTTACTTTTTGGGCACTGTACACTTTTATTTATGAAAATAAGGGATCCAATTATTAAGATTATAAGAAGATCCGATTATTTGATGAAAAGTTATTTAGGGTAGTCTGTTTATTTTTTGTGCACTTTACATATTTATTTATGAAAATAAGAGAAACACAAAACGAAAATAGATTTATGAGTAGAAAAATAGATATAAAACTTAAATAAACATCCAAAAAAAAATTTTATACTACATTAAATATTAATCTTAAATTTTATCGATTAATAAATACATTATTGTTAAACAATTGTTGGTCATTTTTAATTTTTTCCATTTTGTCCAAGTTTCTTTAATTTTCTGTCAGTCTCCTAGAAGAAATGTTTCTTCTGTGAGAAATTCTAACCTAGCCACAAACAATTCTAGTTATATAAATTTTAAAAACAAAATTTGACAGTTACGCTAGTAATTTTCTCTATTGCATTATTATTTAAGAATAAATGTAATTACAATTAAGCTAATGACTTGAGCTTTGATGGGATGAAAATTATATAAATTAAATTGAAAATATTGTAAAAATAATAAAATAAAAGTAGTATTAAATATTTAAGTAAATTTATCAACAAAATAAAAATTTTGATTCTTATTTTTATATTATAACATTCAACAAAGAAAAAAATTAGAAAATCTTACCATCTTATGAATATCAGCATCACACCCAAGTTTTGGAAACAAAGAAGCACTAGTAGTACGTTGCCTTTTACTTTTGTCGCTTACATTCATTTCTTTTACGTCTAGGACTTTTTCACTTTTGTCACTTACATTCATTTCTTTTAGGTCTAGGACTTTTTCACTTTTGTCACTTACATTCTTTTCTTTTACCAAGATGACTTTGTTACTTTTGTATATTATATTCCTTTCTTTTCCGAAGCTGACTATTTTTCTTTCGCACATTATATTCTTTTCTTTTCCGAAGCTGACATTTTTACTTTTGTCTCTTACATTCTTTTCTTTTCCGAAGCTGACTTTTTTACTTTTGTCTCTTACATTCTTTTCTTTTCCAAAGCTGACTTTTTTACTTTTGTATTTTACACTCTTTTTTTTTCCGTCTATGACTTCTTTACTTTTGTTGCTTACATTCCTTTCTTCTTTGTGTACGACTTTTTTACTTTTGTCGCTTACATTCTTTTCTTTTCTGTCTACGACTTTTTTAATTTTGTCGCTTACATTCTTTTCTTTTCTGTCTACGACTTTTTTACTTTCCTCGCTTAATTTCTTTTCTTTTTTGTCTATAACTTTACTTTTGTCACTTACATTCTTTTCTTTTCCGTCTGTGACTTTTTTACTTTTGTCGCTTAATTTCTTTTCTTTTCTGACGATGACTTTTTTACTTTCGTCGCTTAATTTCTTTTCTTTCCTGTCTATTACTTTTTTACTTTGGTTGCTTACATTCTGTTCCTTTCTGTCGCTCTTCCTCTTTTTCCTTTCTTTTTGTCCTTTGCCAGACATGCTTTTTAAGGTAAAAATTTAAAAAGATTAGCAATAAGGTAACATAAAATCAATGAAAAAAATTTTAAATAGCAAATTAAATATCATAGAGGAAGAACGGTTTAAGTCTATTTTTCACAAAAAAGTAAAAGATTGGATCATCATATGTAGCAGTTTGAGGATTATTAAGATTTGACAGATGAATAATGCAGAAAATCCATTCTCCCCGAGAGTTATTACACAGTGAAGATAGATGGATTATATATATATTACATATTATTGATGTATTATATATAAATTCGTACTAGGGGAAAACAATTACTATCTAACTTAATTTTTTTTCAAAATGAGCTTTTATGGACATAAACTGTTTATCTTCCCCCTTGATCTTAAAATTTGAAAAAGAAAACCTTGAAGTTATTAAAAGCTGCAGTTGATATTCAATAATCTTATAACTGAAAGTTAATTGCATAGAGACAAAATTTAATTTTTACCAACTAATATCAAATGTTTTAACTTCAATCAAAACAAATCATAACTAGAGTATCATAAGCAAATAAAAAACACAAATAAAAGCAGATTAAATCAAACTTGAATCTTGGAAGAAAATAATAACATCTTTAAGGTCCCAAATTAAAATTTAAAACACATTTAAATGTGCTTCTTACATAAGCCAAAGTTTTGATTCAGTAAACAAATTTTAAGTTTTAGAACTAACAACATCATAAAGCCACGGGCATCTAAGACATCAAATTTTAGGAGGGGTTGAAATTAAAATAGATTATTACAATTTTTCTCAAAATCTCACATTTGAAAGAAAAAATTTAAAAACTTCCTTTCCTCTAACAAATATTTGCAAAATTCATTGTTTAATTGTTTTTAATTTCTAAATTTGTTTGGAAACTAAGCTAACCCAAGTTTGCTAAACTTAAATTGCTGATGATTCGTAAACTATTTTATTACAGGGTATCTGCTACATTTTAGGTTTTCAAATTCATGACTTTTCATGACTTTCCATGACTTGACGAAGTTACTATTTTCCCCGACAAAAACAGAATAAATTTAAAAAGCATTATAATAACATTAATTAAAATGATAGGTATAATTAAAACTGTTATACTCTGCATCTTCAAATTTATTGATTTTAAATTTATAAAGCAGAGTAAAGAAAGAGTTGAAGCAATAAAATAGCTGAGCAATTAATTCTTTTTTTTTTCTGCAGAATTATATTCTAAAGATACTTTTCTTGTTCATCAGAAAGGAAAATAATACTCCTGATTTTTCTGTTCTCATTTCGGAATTAAAAAAAAAATTGCCAATGACTGGCTTGCTTCAGCTAGAATTTTAAATTGATAAAATTAAAAATAAATAATAAAAATACGTAAATCACAGAAATTTAAAAGATAATCCGTTCTAGAAATGATGTTTTTTCTTTCATTTTCTGAAAGAACACCATAATTTTTAAAGAACATGATAAAATCATTTTATATTCTAATAAAATATGGCTGAGTGGTGATTTTCTTAGGAATTCAGATATTAGGAACAAGATAAATTGGGGGGAGGGGGATTTCATTTTAAAAATTAAGATTTTTCGGAGTCCTAAATCCATGACTTTCCATGATTTTTTTTTAAAAAAATAGTAAAAATCATGACATTTCATGACAAATTTTGCTCAATACTGAAATTCATGACTTTCCAGGTGCCCTGTTATTACCTATTATCTAACTATCAAGGTGGACATATACCCATGTTCCCCAAGACAATGATGTCTATGTTTTAAACCTTTGTAATCCAACTTAAACTTTTAAAATTATGTTCCTGATGGATACCACCATAGCATTTAACCAATTAAAAAAAGGATATAAGTGGGATTATAACATACTGAATGCTATAGAAGTAAGTACAGTAGAGAACCGAATATCCAGACCAATCAGAACCAAAGTCGATTCGGATATATCCTCAGTTATAGTAATATAGTAATATAAGACATATCTATAAAATGCAGTCATAGTAGTCTAGTATACCCAGTCACAGATGATCAAGGGTTAAAATTCTCTTTCCTTTGGACTTAGCATGAGAGGTTTTCTTCTCAATGTACTGCAAATGTTGATCATATAGTTTCCCTCATAAGTCCTTAACAAAAGCAAATTTCCAATACTTAAACTGGGAGTTTCCTTCTCTTTTGGGTTGGGTTTTAATTTAAAGCTTTCTCTATGAATCAATTGTTCAATGATGGTTAAAAAACAACTATCGAAAAGGTAGAAAATAGCTGTTACAGTAAAATAATCATAAACCAAATGTGCTTGAATAGAAAAAACTGCACTTAAAAAAAAACTAGCTTGAATGGCCGTATGTGCACAATTGCCAATCTGCACAGTTACTTCTTTAGAGAAATCTGTTGAAAATATTAAAGAAAAGAAAATTTTGATTTTATAGCCCATCAGTCATGTTTAAATTATTAATTATAAAAGATGCTTCAATATATATAATAAAAAGATGAACATCCAGAACTTATGAAAATGGGAAATAGTTCGAACAAATAAATTATTTCGTTCATTTGTGAAAAAAAGATTTGTCTCCAAAATACAATACAGATATTTAAAATAAAAAGTGATTCAAAAATTGGGAAATATATACAGAGTGTAAAAAAGTTTAGAAACTGTAAAATATCTTGAAAAATATATATCAAACTGAAAAAGTGATTACTAAATATGAAACCGCATTTTTTATTGCAGATTCAGATTCTCCAGAAAAAAGTAACCCTATTGGACCTATAGGTGTATACATTTTGCTTTACAAATGAGATATAATTGAGAAAATTAAAATAAGGTACAAACTGTTTGAATTGATCAATCAGAATGAAAAAAAAATTGTAAAAATAAAAATGTTTCGGAATTTTTTTTTTGCAAGAAAAAAAAATTTTTTTTTTTAACTTTTCTAATTTTATGTTTTAAATCAAGTTACAGTACCCTCTGTGAAGCAAAATACACTAATCTATGGTCAAATAGTGTTACTTTTTTTGGAGAATCCAAATCTGCAACAAAAATAGAGCTTCATATTTAAGATTTCGAAGTTGCACCAACCAAATGATTGACATCATTGGATAGCTTTTATTAAAAAATACTGAGCATGTTCTCGTGTAAAAAATACTCATGTAAAAAATACTGAGCTTTTTCAATTTGATGCATATTTCTCAAGATATTTGATCATTTCTAAACTCTTTTTATACCCTATATATAACTACATTGCTCAAACCTCACGGATGTCTGTTGGTCTGGGACCATGAAAAATTAGCTCAGGCAAACCATAATACATTAATCACTTGTCTATTGAATCAAAAATTGATGTAAAAACAGTAAGCTGTTTTGGTTTCTTGATCTCTAGTTTCTTGTTTTGGCCAGTGTTGTTGCTACAAAATAGCATATTTTATTATATTTACAAAACATTACAAGTAAACAGAACAATGAAAATGTGTGCGAACAAGTAATATCTTTTAGCCACAGGTGCTCATACCAGTGATGAAGAGATAGCGAAATATCAACGAGGAATGAATCAACAAATTTTGAATTTTTCTTTATTTTGCAATGAATTTAATTGTGAGTTTCTGCCAACAAAAAAAAATATTTAAAATTATGTTTAACTAAATGAATAGAATAACACAGCATGGGTGCTACTCTTGAGAAAAAAATTTTTTTTTTAATTACAAAAATTGCAAAACTGAACTTAGTTAGAAAATTTGACAACACAGTTCAGCGTTTCAATTTAGATAATGTATATGTAGTACTATGAAATACCGATAAAGCGCCACCTTATAGTTTCAGGCAAATACTGATTGGTATTCAGTACCAAAAGAGTACCCCCTTTCCTACTACATAATTTAAAAGTACATTTATTGGCAATTTCTTTATGAATTCCTTTCTTGAAAATAGTTACTATGATGTTTCTTTGTAGTGGATTATTGTTATACCATAAATGAGCAATGAGTGGTGGTAAAAGTAAAGGAGTGGGAGATCTGATTTGAAGTGAAGGTGTCTGTTGAAGGAGAATCAGGGTTGAAGGAGAACAGAATGAAATCTGCAGCACATGAAAGACAGCATGAAAGTCAAAATTGCATTGAATAGTATATTCACTGGCTGGCAAGAAAGGGGAGAATTTTAAGGTGGGGTGAGAGATGGGAAAGATTGAGTCAAAGGGAAAGGCTGTCACTTTCAGAAATGCAATTTGTCCTAAATAATCCTTAAATAAAAGAATAATCCATTCTAAAGGTGGAAAAAAAATCTGAATAGCTTGGAAATGGAAGTTCAACATTTTGCAGAGTTATTAGAACAAGAGTGGACAATGACTCTGATATTTCTTTCAATAAATTTTGGAATAATGATTAATATAAATAAATAAATCATAAATCTTCTTCTTTCTATGAAAAACTTCTTTTTATGAAAAATTTTGTCATCCGTATTTTTTAATTAATCGCAGAATTTTTATTTTTTTTCACTTATTTGCATGTAGTGTGATCATACTGAGATTTAAAGCTAAAGGATTTCAGTAGAAGGTAAGTTAGATTTAATTTAAGTTTATATTTAATTTAAGTTTATATTTAATTTAAGTTTATATTTATTTCCTTTAGCTATAATTATTTTTACTCTATTTTAATTATTTTTGAATCATATTTAATTACGCCCAATCAAATATAGTAGATTTTTTTTAAATTAACGATTTGTCTTTTTTCTTCAATATTTACACCTTCTACAATGCAGCAATTTTCGTTAAAATCAGGGGAGCTCTTTATTGATATTTTGTGTTCTTATATGTCTTACAATGTACAAAAAATTATGAGCTTTTATCTTTATTATAACTTCTTGCTTTTGAAATGAAAAAAAAATAATAATAAATTGTTCCAAGTATGTAATTAAAAGATTTTACAGAAAAAACAGAAATATTCATTAAATTTAAATAAAAATGGGAATGAATAACCTTATTATAAACAACCAATATTTGTAATATGCATTCACATTCCATTATTAAATAATTTCACTATAACTTTACTATATATTTTAATCTTTCTTCTGTAATTAATTACACTTTCATCAAATAAAATATTACCAACAAAAATATGAAATAAAATACATTTTTGGTACTCATTAAATGTAAAATATAAACTTTCAGGGTGCATAGTCAGATTTTTGAACAAAAAATCAGCACCTTTTAAGTACTTTTAAAGCACAAAAAAAAATTTTTTTAATCACTTTCCAAAAAAATCATAATTAGGATCTGTGCAGTAATAAAAAGTTATTTCTTTTCTATCGTTTAAAGTTCTTTAGTTAGAAACATAAAATTCAAAAACATTTTCAAAGACTTTACATTATCATGATAAAATAACTAGTTTCTGATAAATATCACAGAGAAAATTAAGAAAATCATGCATTTTTTTGTAATTTAGAAGGACAATCGATACGGCGAAGAAAAAATCTCGTTTCAAAAGATAAAAAAATTTATCACTTTTTACAAACCCTGAATAAAGAAAGCACTATTAAGGGCTTTTAAAAAATGTAAATCAAAAATAAGTACCTTTAAGCACTTTTTAAAAATGCTACACACCCTGACTTTATTTCAAATTTCATGATAATTTCATGAAGCTAAAAATTTAAAATAACAGAAAGTTTTTATTACTTTTTATTGAAATACATAAACATAACAAAAATATTTTCTGCTTTTCATCCCTTAAGCAATTTTCTAGTTTGAATTGAACTAATAAAAAATAAATTCATTTGTAGTTCAGCTGCCAAAAGAAACAGTGAATAATTGACTAATAAAATATGTTTCGTACTTCAACTGATATTCTAAATTACAGTTTCCTGGCAAATTATGAGTTTGATATTCTAAACTTCATCTTTAAATGCTTATTTCATTTGCAAAAAGTATAATAGAAGGAAACAGACCCAATCTATAATAGAGAAAATAAATTATGGAAATCTTGGTCTAGTATTTTAAAATAGTCATTACAGTCAATTTTTAACTGAAAAAAATTTTTCTGCATTCTTTGCTTAAAAATATCATATCAAATTTATTTTGAAATATTGGATACATCTAATTTATCCAATGTTTTTTTAATGAATTTCCAATGATGTATTATAACAAATCCTGACGGGCTTATAATCCTAATATATTACACAATAATTTATATGGATTAATGTAATGTATATGCATATTACAAATAATTTGTTTCATAGATATGTCATGTAATAGAATTTAGAGACATGCTTATTTAAATTATGTACTTAATTTGTATCACGTATTTAATTCATTTACCTTAAATTTAGTTTTAAAAAAAAACATTTCTAAGACATTTTATTTCACATAATTTTGTAAAAAAAAAGTTACAAAATTAAATTTATCAGCCAATAAATCTATAATTTTAAAGAATAATTTTATTTGATAATTGCAAAAAATATTGATAGGATATGGTTGATTGAAATAGAGATGGGTCTTTTCAAATGGGCCCCATCTTAAAAAAAAGCAGTTGCATTTTTTTCTTAACTGTGTCCACTTTTTGGTGAACCCTGGTCTTCGCTAACGGGCCAATGAAGACAGCAAAATGGACCCACAACCAGTGTGGAAGACCTTAATGCCTTTGAAACATCACACATTCGATCTGTACAAAATAAGCAGCAATCTATTACAAATGTCATAAATTAGTTTTTCGCACTGAGAGTTAATGTGTGTTCACATCAAAATTTTAAAAAAATTTAAATAAATGCATTTGTTAATCTTTGCATTGGAAATAGTTTTGCTGCAAATACATAATCTTTTCAAGAAGATTTTTTACCACTTATATTATATCTATTAATTTTCAAGTTAACTTTTTATGCATATTCAAGTCATTGTTAGATATTTTGTGCAGATTCAAATTCGTAGCTTTCTACTATCCATCCTTCATTATAAATGGCCCCGTGAAAAACGATTGAGTTTAATTTGTATACACATTGATCTCAGGGAAAAAATTTGAAACAATCTTGAATAAATTAATTTTCTTAATAAATTAATATTTATAAAAAATATAGTTCATACACCACCATCTTTCATTAACCCTTTATGAATGTCTCACTTTTTGAATAATCACCCATACGAAATTCTTAGTATTAATTGGTTTCAATTTTATTTATTTATTTATTTTTGCACAACTTTAAAAGATTAGGAATAGAATAAATTTAAATACAATAGGTAATAAATGTGAACTGTAACATACAAAATAATAGGCAATAAAATCCAACTTTTGTTTTGCAACCCTCATATAGTATAAAATGTGATCTTAAAATTCAGTATTGCTGAAAAAATAGTTATGCAATTACAATATGGAAATAGGAAGCTTATCTTGAAAATTTTAATTTAACACGATAAAATAACAAAATCATCAAAACTAATATTTTAAATATTTGATTCAACTAAAAATGAAATGTCAAAGCAAGAAGAGCGATAAAAAAAATATTGTTATGATACTAAATGTTATCAAATAAAATTTTAAAAAACTGACGTTTTCAGTTATTTTTCCAGGATATTTGAGAAGTTCTGAATATTCCTCTTTATATAAACATTAAAGTACAGAATGTACTATAACTCACGCGAATAATAGTTCGCAAAACAAATTTAAATTCTTTTTTTAAGAACCAATGAGTGGGATATTTCAGTATCGTGATTTGTGACGCCAAATAAATTCGCCAAGGCGCAATTCAACCCAGACGATCCAAGCAGCACATCGAAAGACGAAGTTGTCAACAAGGATAGGGCGGAGCTTCACAAAAGAGACCACGGATCGCGTGTCACGTTATTCTACGTTAGATTCTGACGTCATTACTCTCGACATGACAAGTTTGATTTCCGATGGCATTGACTTTTTTTTATTATTTTTTATTTTCCTTTTAAATGCTCTCTTGCGCTAGCACCTTTTATCCAGCAAAAAATATCAATATAACATTTAGTAATTATATTCAATTTAATTTTTTAATTGCTTAAGAATAATATCTTAATTCAATATTTAAATTAATAAATAAAATTAACTCAATTTAAATTACTTAAATATAAAATTAAACTCAACTTAAACTACTTGAAAAAATTAAATTTTTAAATAATTTGAAATTAAATTTAACTAAATTTTAAATTGCACTTATTTTTAAATCACTCAGAAATAAAATTAAACATAAATTAAAAATAGCTCAATGATGCTCAATTTAATTTTTCAATTTCTTAAACGAAAAAAATTTAATTTATTAAGAATTTTATGTCAGTTTTCAATTTCTGAGTAATTTAATAATTGAGTTAAACCCAAATGTTAAATTAATAGAAAATAAAACTAAATAGAAATAATTTACGTGAAAAAAAAATAGGGTTTGCCGAAATTACTCACTTAACATAATACGACAGGACGAAATTCACAAATATAAAATGTTACTAATAAACAGGTTTTTGGTAGTAAACTAACAGATTTAGGAGCGAAACTAATTTATGCATAAGAGGGAGGAAATATAATGGATAATAATTATGATATAATATTGTTCTTTAGTGCATTTAAAATGTTTTTTTTTTGGAAAAAAAATATATGGTTCAAACGTCAATTAAACTAGTGACGGCAAACTAAATTAAGTTTTTTTTTTTGTAAACTTTTGTTTCCAAATGATTTTTTTGATTTAACCACATGAAAAATTAAATTGTTCAGAACTATCTTTTGAACCTAACAATGAAGAGTTTTCAAACAAAATTAAAGAAATTTGTAATTCTTTTACTTTTTCGGACTTGGTCAAAACTAAATATTCCTATTTAAAAAATATGAAAACTTATGTTACCCAAACAAAAGGACAGTTAACACCTAACGAAATTTGTGAGTCTCTCTTATTACGATAGGCGAAATTTTTAACTCAGCAAAGTTTTATACTTGATACTGATTTACCGTACTTGCAGGGATTTTTGTTTGTTTATTGATTGTGTCGGGCCAGTTGTTATTCTATTTGGTAAGAGACTGATCATCTCTGCTAATTCTAAAAGTGACAACTTATCTTTGCACATTAAACAGCAGAATTCTCAAAATGTTAAGGTTAAAAATGGTGAAAAAGATGTTTCAAAGAAAGTAAACATCGAAAAAAAGAAAAGAATGATGTTTCAAAAAAATAAGCATCGAAAAAATGAATGTTAAGGATGTTTCAGTGAAAGTAAACATCAAAAAATAGAAAGAAAGAATGTCCAAAAAGTTCAAATGATTCGAAGATAGATCTAGGTAATGGATGCGTTCATTATCAGGTTAATAGCGACGAAAAAATATGTAAAGGGTAACAATAACAAAAACAAAAAATAAAAGGAAAAATAGGAAAAAGAAAGAATGACCAAGAAACTGATTACAAAAACAAAATAAATAAAAAGAAATTTAAGTAAACAAAATTTTGAAAAAGTACATGTATCAAAGCTTAGGAAATATCACAAACCACAAATGTTGAAATTAAATTCTAAATAAATGACACTTGTTGTCCAGTTCGTTTTCATAAAAATTTTGTATATTTTTGTGTGGAAAATTTTTTTGAAAATTTTAGTAGATTAGTTATGTAAATATTTCATTTTTCTTTCTGTTTAATTGACTAAACAGATAAATTGCATAATCATGTTTTTCATATTTTTGTCATTGTAAATAATATTTTTCTTCTCATAATTGAAAAAATGTTGTTTGTAGTAGGGAAAAAGGAACAATCGTACCAACCTAAAAATTTTAAATTTAAAGTATTCTAAATTTTTTTTTTTTGGGCTCACCAAAAATTTTTTTTGGGGGGGATGTAATACAAAAATTAAATACTTTTGTATTAATAAAAGAATTAAAACTCTTTCGTTTTCATAAAATGTCTTTGTTAAAGAATAAGCGTAGAGAGATTCTATTTTGGGAATTCAAGGCTGAAAACATACCATTGAAATATAAATAGATTTATATTTCAAAGGAAGAGTTATTTTTAGAATCGTTCCCTCTTTCACTTCCAAATAAGGAAGCAGTAAATGATTTTCCTTAATGCGTAAGGATACAAGGAATGTACGAACTGTGCCTTTTTACCTCAAATCTGTGTTGGTATAAAACGTAAGAACGCATAGTTTTGCGTGTCCTTTTCATCATGATGTGATCCAAATAAGCTGTTCCGGAATTGTCCTGAGTCTTGTCCACTCCCCCTCCTTTGCAGGAGTGGGGACGTGAACTGTTAGCAATACCAGCCTACATTTAAATAAACCTGTTTAGAACGTCTGATGGCTTAAGACTGCAATTATTTTAAGCTAAATACAACACTGATAACAGGGTTGTAGCCCTGTTATTACATATATATATACTATATATAAACGCAATAAAGACAAAAGAAAAGAGAGAATAACGAAGAAAGTTAAGCAAAATAATGATAAGTTTCATTTACTGCTCATGAGCTGCAGCTACATAGAACTCATAAAATAATATAAAAATATAGATAAAACATACAATATAAAGATTTTTTAAGGAAAAAAGTTGTTACAAAATTTATTTAAGAAATATTTAAAAGATTTAAAATCTTAAAATTAATGTTTTTTAAAATGTTTTAAATTTTTGAATATTTTTTTTAAAAAAATTAACATCTTTTTTTTTTCTAAACTTTATTTACTAAACTTAAAACTACTAAACTTTGCTTTATTTCAGCTTTATTTTCTCAATATTTTTAAATAGAAGCCTTATTTATTACAGAAACTTTATTGAGCTAAGATTCATGAATATTGCTCCATTGATTGCAAAGTTATTTTGCTGCTGGGGTATATACATAAAAGTTAAAAATATAGAGAAAGTATGGAAAAAATATTAAAAAGAGATAATATAAAGTTATTAAGACACGATTTTTTTTAAAAAATATTTAAAACTTTGAAAAAAATTAAAAAGAAGGAAATAAAATAACGAAACGATATAATCTTGTCATTAGCTCACACGATTTTAACCGCAAAAAGAAGTGCTTTCTAATATTGTATAAATGTAGGCAAAGCAAAATATACTAACAAAAAAATCACAAAAGCACACAAAAAATTAGAATGAAATAGAACATATTAAGTAAAAAATGCAAAATAAAATATCTTGCTCAAAAAATTGAAAAAAAATGCAAGAAAAATACAGAATAAAATTCAAAATGTAATATATAAAGCAATTAGCGTATTCATATGAACTTACACATTCCGGTTTCTTTCAAAAATAATTTTAAATATTTCGTAACAAGTTTACCAGATTACAAAATATGAAAATAGAAGCTGAAACAGAATAGAATAGGAAATAGAATAGAATACAGGAAAAAGGGATCATTTAATGGCACGTTCTTATTGAAGAACTGAAGAGAATTTGATTTGTTAGTTACTTTTGATATTGGCCCAAAACTGGATGGGCGCAATGTAATAATATACTGAATAATTCAAAGTTTATAAGTAATAAGGTTGCGGACTTAAAATATCCTCATTGTTAGACGGATCATGGGTTAAAGTCCCCTTACCGTCAGGCTATCGGTGGAAGGTTTTTGTGATCCATCATTAGATCAAAAGTTATTCAAGGCGTACCAGATTATTACGAAATTACTTTTTCTGAAGAGAATGTTCTGTATAATTCATTAAAAAAGTGGACTCAAGTTAAAAATTAAAGTATGAATTTTTTTCTTCGAATAATGTGAAACGAAATACTTTTATTATTATAGTTCCTAATTTTTGAAGGCTGTCTCTTGTTTTCGCCCTGTAATTTAAAAAGAAAGAAAAAACTCTCTGGAATAATTTAAAAAATAACTGTTAATAAATAAATACTGATTGTCAGCCATGTCTAAATTTTGTTTCGCAACTTTTTGCACGCTTTTTTGCTATAGTGTGAGGGGGAGCACGCTTTTTGTTTTTAGAAAACTGTTTCTTTAATTTAAGTCATATATATACATTTATAAATATATATACAGACATAAAAAATAAATATGCATGTATACAAAAAAAAATTAAAATAAATTAAATTAAATTTTATAAAATCAAAAAGCTTGTCCCCCTCCCTCATGAAGACATGTGAATGAGCGACAGTCATTTCATCCAATTGGCGGGCGATTTGTATGCAATGCCAGCTTTCATTGTTGTTGTTGTAGTTCAGGGATGGCGAACCAATGGCACGCGTGCCATTGGCGACACAATATTTTGGGCACTCCACCGATCACAATTGTTGTTACACTATGAATTGTTATTTGTTGTCATTCCCTGAGAAGGATAGCTACGAAGTCTTTTTCTTTTTATACCGCCAGATGGCGTTCTTTTTAAATTTGTATGTGTTTGTTTGCTTTTTGTTAATAAACTTTTACTTTCTGTCTGAATCTCGATCCACGGACTACAGTTGGCAGCACGGCTGTGGTTTTGAAAATTATGACGCAGTAAAAAGTTTCACTTAGTTTCGCCGTGATTTACATCGTTTGGATTCCAAAATCAAAATGAACAGGGATCTGCCGAGTATCCCACTGCTGAACAGTGAGAACTTTTACCAGTGGAGTATTAAACTCAAGGCTTTGCTGACACTTAAGAAAATTGCTAATGTGCTAACTGAAGAAGCCCCCGTTGATCCAAAGTTGCGGGAACAATGGACATTAAACAATGATGACGCAGTTGCATACATACAACTGTCGCTTTCTGACGACCAAAGTCTGCAGTTCGCAAACGAAACTGATGCTAAAATTCTATGGGAAAAAATTCAAAGCACATTTACTGGTAAAACCGAAGATCGAAAAATCGATGCAAGTAACGAAATAAAAAATCTTGAAATGAAGGAAAATGAAAATGTGTCAGACTATATTGCAAGATCACGAGGACTTAAAACGAAATGTTCATCACTTGGACTGCAAATTACAGAAAGAGAACTTGTCTATTATACTGTTAGAGGATTAAGAGGAAAATTTGCAAAAATAAGAGAGATCTTGAAAACCCAACGCGAAAAACAAATGGAGGAAATTTTAGAAATACTGCGGGAAGAAGAAAACATCTTATCAAAATTAAGAAATGATATTCCCAGACGAACAGAAGCATTCGGAGTAAAACATAAAAATGAAAATAGAAGCAGGAAGAAATGTTTCATCTGCCATAAAACGAATCACCTAGCTAAAGACTGCTATTTCCGAAACAAGAACGAGGGAAATCAAAACCAAACATCTCAAGAAAAAAGAACATTTTCGAACT
>NC_092215.1:44655401-44751031 GCF_043381705.1 Parasteatoda tepidariorum
GTTGTTGTTGTTGTTCATTTACGTCGCACTAGAGCTGCACAATGGGCTATTGGTGACGGTCTGGGAAACATCCCTGAGGATGATCCGAAGACATACCATCACAATTTTGATCCTCTGGATAGGAGATGGCTATCCTGCTTTGGTAACCCAACGACCTGCACGCGAAGTCGAGCACTTTACGGTAGAACAGTTTAACGAGGACCCATACCGCACACCCTCGGTCCCTACGCAGACTAATCCAAGTGGTCACCCACCCGCACACTGACCGTAGCCAGTGATGCTTGACTTTGGTGATCTGGTGGGAATCGTGTCTTAACGATCAGTTCACTGCGGGACGTCATCTTTTATGTTGAATAGAAATATAAACGCATACTTTTTCCCACGACATAACGATTGTCAGTGTAAAATAATTTTTATTAATTGACTTTTCGAATTATAACTTCGACAAAACTTTTCAATTTCGCTAGTTAAGTTTCTTATTTTAGAAGTTACCCTGCTGCATTTTAATAAAAACAAAATTATTATTTTTAAATATGAGTTTGTATTCAAGGTCGAGCACAAGATTAACGACTTTCCTAATTGGATTCTCGAAGTATATAATTTATTTGATAAATTATAAGCAACTTAATAAATTTGTGATCAATTTCATAAATTGTTAACGTTGTTGTTTAAATGCTTATTTTTTCTTGAAAATCAAGAATACTTACTGTCCCCAGGACAGTCTTATTTCTGTCTTGCCTTTTCCTTCAGTATGATTGTGTTTTGATTAGATATCTAAGGATAATTTTTATGTTTTTGTTGTTAATTTACGTCGCACTAGAGCTGCACAATGGGCTATTGGCGACGGTCTGGGACAAGAGTGGGGCTAGACTTAGCCCGACAGGGGGTCAGCAATGCCCCAACAGGGGGGCTAAGATAATTTTGAAAATAAGCAATAATTTTTAATATACGAAAAATAATTAATATGACATAGACATATTTGTTCTGATAAAAAATTTATCATGATTCAAATATTAACAAAGAAAAAATATAAAAGTGATATCTGAATAAATAAACAATATATGCACATCCATCTTAAGATTCTACAGTGTTCTCAATTAAATATTCTACTCAAACAATAAAAAATTTATACACAACTAGAAAAAATTCCAAAAATTCGAGCTTACTACTACTAATGTTTAATTCCGTAGCCTTGTAATTTTGAACCTAATCCAGCAGACAAGAGAACTCCAGGATCAAGTAGTGGAAGAAATTTTTGCATTCGTGGAGGACGTTTTGATAACCCGCATTTGAGTTACATGGAGAGGAAAACCACGAAATCCTCCTACGGTTAGTCTGATGATCCGTCTACNAGGATATTTCACGTCAGCACTGTGGTCGGTAAAAGCCGGGTGTGGAATTCATATCACTCAGCCATCACTGGGATTCGAACTCGGTGCACCTCATTCGGAGGAGAATGCTCTATCCCTTGAGTCCAACTTTATTGAGTAATAACTCTGCGGCAGGTACCAATTTTCCAATTTTATTGATTGGTACCAATTTTATTGATTTACTTAAATTTAATCACCTTCAAAATGTAAATGGCAATTCAATCGTAATTTTTGTAGAAAAAAAGGGAAAAAAACCGTTTTTCCTCTAAACCTGCAATGAATGCAGAAGCAACCACGAGGGTTAGTGAGCAAAATGAACAGGTAGCGGAGCCTTCCAGTTCTTTAAATAATTGTTAAATTACTAGTTATTAACATACATACTTAAAAAAATACGAAAAACATTTTTCAGTATTAAGAAATAATAATTAAAAACTGCCATCAGCTGGAATAGAGCCCCCGATCTCACAGTTTTGTGTTAGATTTCATAATCATCAGCCCCAAATATACAAACCTGCCTTGCGGATATTTTTNGCCAAATTTTGGCGCAGATCAAGATGCTAAAATCTTCATACTGACAGGCATTTTTTAGAACACTGCTGCTTTTCGCTTATAGCTCGCTTATCAATTATGTCTCAGCTGCGATTCTATTGCGTTAACCCTACGACTGAATTGACAGAGTGCAGTCAAAACTAGTTCCGTGGATTACGTAATTGGCGATCGAAATGGGCTGCAGGTGGCGTAGAGCAGAACTCTTTTCCTATGGCAACACTTCACATGCTTTCCCCATTAGCGTGTGGAAAGTCATAGAGGAAGGAAGTACGTTAGTTTCTCTCTGCATTTTCATATAGATTAAAATCTTTTAACTTGAAAAACTATATGGAACTGAAAACTACATTAAACATAGTTCTAAAGAAAAGTATCATGGAAATTTTAGGAAATATTTTTATTATATGAAAAGGAAAAATATTAAGAAAAGGGAAAATATCGTGGTACATTCCTATACAACTGAAAAATGGAGGAGAGGGAAGGGAGTAGGGCTGAAGGCATGAAACCGGTCTCTCCCCAGATGGCGTATTCGAGTGTTGCGATCGCGAATCCCGGTCTAAACGAAAAACTAGGCTACTTAGCTCAAATGTAGTTTTGCCGAGGCTTAACGAAACTGGAGCAGGACCAGGCTGATCAGATATATTTGCGCTAAAATTTTGCCTAGTTGATAAATTTACCCAATCAGGTTGAAGGAATCGCATCTGTCACTATTTGGAAAAGTCTTGAGATGTTTTGCTTGCATTTTGTTGATAGGATTTAGGTGTTAAAAAAATATATCTGTTGGAATCATATTATATGTTATAGAATAAAATCATCTGTTAGAACCATTGCCTAGCTAATCAATAAAAAATATTTTTTATGAAATAGAGTTCGGTTGTGTTAAATGTTGTCGTGTGCTCGCAAGAAAAGTTCGTATGCAGAACATAAAAGACGATCGCAACGCACGAATGTGCCATTTCGGGAGAGGACCGGTTCCATGCCTTTGGTCCTTTTCCCTTCCCTCTCCCCCTCTTTTCAGTTGTATAGGAATGTACTACGATATGGTTCCTTTTCTTAATTTATTAAAAATATTTTTAATAATTTCCATGATGCTTTTCTTTACAACTATGTCTAATGTAGTTTTCAGTTCCATATAGTTTACCTACTTAAAAGGCTACTTAATAGGGCAGCAGGTGGCGTATACGCCACCTGCAGCCCATTTCGATCACCAATAGGAATGTACTACGGTATTTTTTGTCTTAATATTTTTCATTTCTAATTAATAAAAATATTATTAAAAATGCTCATGATGTTTCTTTTAGAACTATGTTTAATGTGGCTTTCAGTTCCATATAGTTTTCCAACTTAAAAGATTTTAATCATTATGCAAATCTCGGCAGAAACTATAATGTACTTCCTTCTTCTATGACTTTCCACACGCTAATGGTAAAAGCATGTATTGGTGTCCCCTTTTTAATGCTTTTTTCTTTTAAATTTTATTTATTTATTTTATTTTTAGTTTGGCACGAAACTATTATGAAAGGCAAAAGCTTAAAAGAGTTTTATGTATAAATTGTAATACATTTGTTTCAAATTATAAAAAGAAAATATTATTATCAATCGCAAAATTAGTGATCTTTCTGAAAATTTCAAATAACTAAAAATACTTTTACACCAGTGTATGTTTCAAAGCTCAAAAGTTAGCCACTTTTAAAGTTCTGTAATGTTTTTCATGACGTCGCAACTACTATAGTAGCGACTACTATAGTAGTACTTAAGCGACAGGTAACATTTTAGTGTGTGCATTTTAGAGCATGGAAACAGGTTAGGGCACAGATAGGCAACAATAATTTACTTGTTAAAACAGAATACTGGACTTTCAAAGAATAGTGTTTTAGCTAATCAGATGAACAACTAAATCAATTATTGGCAAGAAGTATTGAAAAGAATTGTATGAGTAATAAATTTGGTGCATTACGAGATCTTGCATTATCCTTGAAGACGATCAAACAATTATTTTGCATCATAAATGAAATTATTTGGGAACTTTGGAACTATTGAGTAAACTTGACCATTTTCATGCTGAATTTATAAAAAAGATATGGGAATAAGGGCAAAGGAAATACATCCTATTTATTAGCTTCGATTTGTAAGTAATTTATATCAATTTTGGGACTTAAACTAAGCAAAATAATGGCAGAACTAAAGAAAGCAAAATATTTTTAAGGAAGTGTTGGTTTAGCACCAAACATTTCCCACGTAGATTAACTGATATTTGTTGTCCGATATGAGAACGGCGGAATTTTCGGGGAGCATTTTTTTGATTTTATTCCAGTTGAAAGGCGCAAATCTGAGTATTGGCGATCGCAACTCTCGAATACGCCATCTAGGGAGAGACCGGTTTCTTGCTTTGGCCCTTCTCCTTTCCCTCTCCTCCTCTTTTCAGTTGTACAGGAGTGTACTACGATATTTTCCCTTTTTATAACATTCTTCCTTTTTATTTAATTATTAAAAATATTTTTTAAAATTTCCGTGATGCTTTTCTTTAGAACTATGTTTAATGTCGTTTTCAGTTCCATATAGTTTTTCAGCTTAAAAGATTTTAATCTATGTGAAAATCAAGAGAGAAACTAACGTACTTCCTTCCTCTATGACTCGACTCTCCACACGCTAATGAGGAAAGCATGTGAAGTGTTGCCATAGGTAGAGAGTTCTGCTCTACGCCATCTGCTGTCCATTTCAATCGCCAATTTGTCCCATAGAATTGAAAGGTTAATAAAATAAAATCACGGCGGCCAAGACAGTTCCCTGAAAATACCATCTGTAGAGATTAAACCAGTTCTGAGAGTTGTAAGCAAAAGTAATAATTAAATACAAGGCTTGTCGCTGTAACCACCCGGACCAATCAAACCAAAACTTGACGAATTTTGATCTTGTCAATTGAGTGCATTTTCATTTTAGTGTTAAATTTTATATTTTCAAATAAATATGAATGATTTCTTCAATTACTTCAGTAGGTTATCTAAACCAGTTATTATAGCTGGTGGCTGCTCTGTCATGGGTTTTTCAGCTTTCGCTATTTATTCGTACTTCAAACACAAGCGTAGAATGATGATAGACGAAGGATTCGTAGACCAAAATGTGAGTAGAGTACTCAAATGTGCTTTAAATAAGTATTCCAAAGCTTTATAAATGTTGCTTGAGCAATTTGCTGTTCAATAAAGGTTTTCTTTATTGCTCCTCATTATCATTTGTTGTAAGAACAATTTTGAATCGAAACGTATGATTTTTATAGCTTTACTAGAAATCAATGCTTCATCGAAAGTTTAGACTTTTTGCCTAAATATTTTAATTGTTTTATTTTTAATTATTGAATAATATCCATTCATTGACTTGCTATATTTTTATTATAAATATATGAAGAACAATTTTGAATCAGAACATGTATTACTTATTAGAAGGTAGTCAGTTAACTTGTTATATGTATTAATATTTATTTAGTAATAATATTTATCTAGTACAAGTATTTATTTTACCAATTTTTGGAACAAAGTTTTAGTGCTAATATTACCTATTCATTGATATTTCCCATTTGGTTTTGCTGTTAATTATAATTACAGATTGAGTGTCAAATTTCCTTGGCAAACTTCAATGTAGTGTATTTGAGTATGTTATTTTAAAGTAGATAATGGAAATTAAGCCAAAGCTCTAATTGAATAATTTATTTCTTGTCTAATGCAGTGTTTTCATTACAGAAAAAAATAGAGAATTTCTCACCCTTTCTCAAAAACATGGTGAGATTTCAAAAAGTTAAGTGAGATTTTTAAAAATTAAAAAAACACGAATAGACTTAGAAAAAAATTATTTCTTTAATTATAATGCATTTTTGACATCTTCTAATTGAATATTTTTGCTGCAACATCATATGGAAAATGTTCTATATCCTTTTCCTTTCCTTTTTCATCAGCTATTATGCTTATTTGGCTGAAAAATATCCGTATTTGTTTCGTTTTGACCCGTTTCTACGGACATTAGTTTAATTTTCATTTGTCCATTGAAGATGTCGCCTTAACAAGGTATTTGCCCATCTTACATTCATGCACAAAAAAAGTAAATATCTTACATGAAGAAACTTTCCTACGATGAACACATGGTTGCAGAGAAGTGTGTTCTGAAAGGGGTTCGGGGGGGGGGGGTTCTGCTTTTCGAACCGGTTCTGAACAATAGTGATTAATAGGTAGGCTAGATAACAAGGACGGATGTTCAAAATAATGAAAGATCAAGGAAGAAAAGTGAAAAAATTTTTATTCAAAATGGTAAAGACGAAATTTTTTCCAAAATTCGCTCATTTTGAAATTGATTAATAGAGTGTGCGAACTTCTCACGTTAATCATTTTTTATTGCGAGAAAAGAAAAAAAATATGCGAGATTAATGTAAAACAGAATTAGTAAAAATTTCTTGCCCATGAAATTTTGTTTTGTATTTATACAAAGATAAAGCAACAAAAAAAAAATGTTTGTAAAGCAAACACTCACTGAAACCTCATGATGGTTTTCTTGTTACATTTCAGAGCCTTATACAGGTGAATTTTATTTCCTTTGATCGGTTAACAATTATCAGCCCGAATAAATCAGTATTTTCACAAAAATCTTAGCTATAAAATCGGTACTTTCACACGTGCAATTGTTTTAGAAGAATTGTTTTCGGAAAAAGCATATAAAGGAATGGGATGTGAAAATTTTTATTAAATGTGTGACTCTTATACAAAAAAATAATTTAATACCCATGCATATTTTTTAATGCCCATGAACATGTTCAAGTTTAAAGTTTAATAGCATGTACCCCAACCTATTCTTATTCATTTTCAAACAATTTAAAAATCACATGCAATTCATATTCACTCGATAAAAAATCCTCCATTGTGTTTCTTATTAATGAGATTTAAAAATCATACATCACGATTCACATTATCAAGATTTAAAAATCACATGTTGTGATTCGCATTCATGCATTTTAAATCCCATAGATTGTGACTATTCTTCTCGCAATTTTAAAATCGCACATCCTGATTAGTTTTCCTGCAATTTAAAAATAAAAGCATTAAAGACATTAAAACTCCTTCAATAAACGCATGAAAGATATATTTACAGCATCTGCAAAAGAAAGCCAAAATGTTATAAAAGCAACAATTCTATTTGTAAATTATTTAATTAAACTTAATTTGCCGTTATCTGTTGCGAACCACAGAGGTAAGCGCATGTTCCCAGAATTGTTCCCCTGATGGCCGCATACTTTTTGCATTCTTTGTAACATTCTTTGATGATACCAGTGGTAAAATTAAGATAACCTTTTTCTCTCTCCCAAAGTTGAGAAGTGTAAAGAAAGTGAAACCTGCTGCTACAATGTAGTTCTAATAGAAACAGATATAGTGAAAGCTAAAGAAGCGACCTACATTGATTTAACAGGACAAAAAGAATGAATTTTTTGATTTTTATGTAACAGAATGTCTTAAAAATTTTTTTAGATAAAATATATAACTTTTTATTTCTTTAATAATAAATCTGTCAACATTTCTTGGATATTTTTATCTTCATTTCATATTGTCAGTTTAAAATCAATTATATTTTTTGGAAACTGATAAACAAATAGAAAAGTGATTAGTGATGTAATTAGTTCTGTTTACTTTTTTACCAACTGTCAAAGATAATTTAATAATCCTGATCTAATATTATTGAATAACTTTTAAGTTACCATTTTCAACATTGTTATATTAAATATGTCTTTCTGTTTAAATTGTTTTTGAATTTATGCCAAGAAATAGATTTATATCCGATTGCAAGTTGTAGTCCTGAAATGACTCCCAAAACTCCTGATGTTTTTAATCATTGCTCATGAAAACTTTTCTACAATGTTACCAGGTTTGTTTTCTTTTAAAGGAAGTTATAATACTCACTCTGAGAAATATAAACTGATATTTTCCTTTAAACTTTGGCATTTAAGTCACCATTTAAATGACCAGCTATATCAGTTAGAAAAGCCAAAGGAAACTAGGTTCCTTTAATTGCCTAGTTTTTTTTTCTTCATTTTCACTTATAAAAGTGATAATTTGATCAAAGAGCTCGATGAAACATTTTTAGCATAGTTCTATGACATAGCCACCTGACTTCTGTGCAATATAAAGTGTCATTTAAACAGTTTTCAAAATCATTTAAAAATTCTTTGAACTGTACCAGTAGTTGAGCCACTAAAGTATACAATCTGTCGATTCATCAACCGCAAGAGAAAAAAAAAAATTGAAATTGTGAAGCTGTGAACTTAAAATTGAGCCCTAATTTATTCTCCCAACTGTTTAACTCTTCTTTCTATAGTCATTCTATTAAGACTCAAACTCTGAAATTATTTTGCTTCAAGGAAATTTTTTAAATTTTAGCAGCCCTGGGCTGTTGCTCAGTTTGCCTACTTTCAGGCACGGCCCTGGATCTGGTAATGTCAGAGAGTGGGGGTTCATGAAGAATCTAGTCAGATATTAAAAAAAAAGGTCTCAGGAGTATTGGAAAAATTCTTTTGCAGTAGGGATATGATGTTTTTAAAATGATAGTATTTTAGTGACATAATTCCTAAACCCAGTTGATTTATTTGATGGTTTGGAGAAGTAGAGACACAAGCTTATTTATGTTAGTAAGGGCTACCTCTCTTCTTCACTGTTCTCCTGGATTTTTTTCCACTGTTTCCCTGATGATAATATGTATGCATAGGTTGATTGATAAAAAGGATTAGTGCCTAAAACACTGAGGTTTATGTAAAAATTACCATAATTATCATCAACATAGGCTTTACAGTGTCATATCATTTTAGGCATTTGCCCTCATATTGGTCAACCTGTAAGCGGTCTTTCATTCAAATAAGTTTTGCATTCTTACTGTATTTAATAATTTTCCTCTTTTTATTTTATTTTTGGTAACTTAAATGAATTTAATTAAAATTTAAGCAGTGAGAAATTTTTCTGCTGTAAATTAGATTTTTCTTGGCATTGTTTACCTATTGTTTTACTAATGAATATGATAGATATTATAACATAATATTTCATAATATTTAAACCATTCACTTTGAACAATTTTGTACATTTATTATTTTGAAGTTCATTATGCATGCTTAAAATGTTTCTTTTTTTTATAGGTGGTTGATGAGTCAATAAATAAGGTTTTAGTTCTTGGATTAGAAGGTTCTGGTAAAAGTACATTTTTGTCACATTTGGCTAAAATTGATGGCAACATATATGAACCAGATAATACCAAAGAATTTAATGTTCTGTCTGTTGTTTGCCATCCTCATAAATCTTTGAATTTTTGGGAGAGTAAGTTCTATTCTTTATTTATTCAAATTGCTTTTCTTTGCTACATACTCTTTTAGTATCATTTGTGCATATATCCCAGAGAATTCTTCTTGTTATTATCAGCAATGCACATGTATTCAAAGACATCTTTCAATGGTTAACTAACGCAAGGCGTGATATCAGACCTTAATATTGACCCATAATATTTAAATTGGACCAGGTATTATATTTCAGGGTAATAGTGTACCCTACCACAGGAAATAATTATAGGTCATTTAGGGGGGAATTTTTCTGGTCATTACTTATGCCTTTCCTCTATTTTGTTAAAATTCCTATACATATTTTTTCTCAAACTTAGTACAGCACAGCATTTTGTTTCATTATAAGCAAATCACTTTAGAATAGTAGACATCATTTATTTTGATTAGCTTATAAAAATATTACTTAAAAAATAATAATAAATCAAAGTTTTAAATAAACTATTTAAATTGAAGCACAACTTCAGTAAAACTATTCACAACATATTAAAGCAGGAGTAATTTAATTATCAATGATAGACAATCAGTTTCATTCTACAGTACAGAACCCGTTATCCGAAAATCAGAAAACCAAAAAACCGGAACGAAATTTGAGAAATTTTCCCACCAATTTTTTTAAAAAGTTTTTTTCCTCATAAGATTTTAGGATTTTTCTTTCTTTTTTTTTACAAGATGTTTACTTTACCATCATTTTGGAAATAATCATTAGTGTATTACTTCATCGTTTTTTCTTCTTTTTAAGATTTTTTCTAAATTTGTTTTTTCCAGTTGGGTTTAACAATTAAAAAAACGGCTTTTTTGTAGCGATTCAGAAAGCCGGAAAAATCAGTTATACGGAATAGCGATGGTCCCGATCGTTCCGGATAATAGGTTGCCTAATGTATTAAAAGCATAATCATGACCATCATTGAAGCACAATAGAAAGATCTTTCTCTGTTAAGGAAGGAGAGGTGATTTTTATATGCTCTTCTAGGGATTCTTACAAATGCTACTCTAACAGTGCAATGCCTATCAAAATAAAGAGATCCCTCTCTTCGCTGATTTCGGTAATGATTTTCGGTTTGTGTTCTGCATCGTTATGCAGCACAAATGAACCCTTTACTCTGGATTTTTCACCTTAGTCTTAAACTTTTTTCTTATATTTTATTTTTCTTAATATATTTCCTTTCTTATATAAAGTAGTGTGATTTAACATTTTTTTATGTTTTTCTCTCTTGAAATCCTGACTGATAAAATAGTAGGATTTTTATGGTATTTACTTTTTGATCCGTCTCTTATGATTTATGATACTTAGTATTAATATACTCTTATTGCACATTGAAAAGTAATGAAAGGAATTAAAAAGGTAGTCCAGTTTTTATCAACTTATAGTGGGTAGTCAACTTATCCCACTCTCATCTATAGTTGTGTAAAATGTAACAATGAGTATATAGTAGTGTAAAATGTAACAAAGAAAGTTAAGCATGAAATTAATAAGTTTATTTGTTAGAATATAAGTTAAAAAATAAGTCACTGGTAATTAAATATAAAAATAATTAAATACAATTGTTCACTGAATCACCTGGCAATCACTTGTAACAGAACAATTGATGCAGGAACAGTATTTTAGATTTGACGTAATTCCTCACTCCAATTATTCACAAAGTATGCAGTTCACTGACCTCTGTCAAAACATGAAACATTCCAGATTCAGCATGAATAGCCATAGTTTGAGTAGTATCAACTACTACAATAAGATCCAGCAGCTTAAGCTCTTGCAAGTAAGGAAGAAAATATGGCTTATAATTTTACCGGATTCCTTTGTTAGAACTAGTTTTCTGCAGGAGAGCCTAGTGATTTTACCTGTTATCCAATAAGGGTTTTGAGGAAAGCGAGCCAAACCTGAGTTAGGTTGTATTTAATCTATCTAATTTAGATAATATCAGTACCAATAACTATGATGTATAAAATTAAATATTAAAAATTGCTTGAAAATAAAATTATATGCTAATTTATTGTAGATGACATAGAACATTACAGCTCTGCCCCTATTTTTCAAAAAAAGTATAAACAAATCCTCTGTATGTAAACTAAACCTGAATTTTAGCATGTCACATCACTTGATCGATTGAACATTACACCCTTCAAAATCTTTTTATATTATAGTAAAATATATTTTTACTCCTTTGAAAAACTTAGATTTAAAGAATATTTTTTGGATGATAAATAAAATATTCATTAAAATATATCTGAAAAATATATCTAAAATAATAAAAAAAAAAAAAATAAAAGAAATAAAATAATAAAATAAATTAAAATATATTTTTTCCTATTTAGTCAGTTTTAGCTTAATTTAATCAGATTTGATAGTTACTTTAATTTGTATATAAACTAAATAGTTGTATTTATGGTAGTACTATATATGTACTATATGATAGTAAATGAAATATATGTGATAAAATTAAGAAAATAATTGTTGTAATTTTTTTTTACTGAAATGCATATAGAGAAGAGGGGATGGCTGGAATATTTCCGTTATTTATGGTACGGAATATTTCTGTTATCATACAAATTTTTTTATAACCTTGGCACATTGCTAAATCTGGGTTCCACTTTCATATGCCATTGCGTGGCAAAACATTTTATTCTTAAGCGGCTAATAAAAAGACAAGGTTTTTATTGTGGAAAATTAAATTTCTAATTTGCTTTTTAATGCCCCATTAAATTATTTTTATTTGTTTTTGACAACTTACTTTATTGTAATGCCATTAAAGGCGTTACTTATTTCCTAGCTTTTAAAATTTTTTAATTTCATAAGTGTAATTTTTTAAAACATTCTTGATCCTGTTGTATACTAAATTTTATCCATATAATTTTTATCACATTTTATGAGGAGCGAAAATAAATACTTTTATTCTTTACTTAACAATCAATGTAATGGCTAACTTTTTAATTCAGTATAAGTGTATAACTCATTAATTAAGTTCTATTCAAATATCAAAATCTATTTTTAACTTTATTTTTCTTCAAACTGCTTTATTTCTCTAACCACAAAAATCTTTCAATTACAAGGTTATATTAAATTCTAACGGGTCGTTTTGCTAAATAAGCTATAGTCAGATTATTTCAAATTTAATATTAATAATGTATACTTGGCTTTATTTTGGGCTCTATTATCTATCCATGACTCACAAAATTTTGGATCTCTTCCCATGCTCCTAAGTGTCTGTTAGACTCTATGCATATACCGGTAATTTGAACTTCTTGATCTAAAGACTGGAGTTTTTTTGTAAAATATATATATATATATAATTTTTTTTTTTTGTATGTCCAATGGCCTCTTAGTCCAACCATTAAATAGTGTTATAAATTGTTATAAAAGATTGTTATATAAAAGTGGATACCTGAAAGAAACTGTCTTTGACTCAGTGAAAAGAGTCGCTCTGTTATTTTGTTTATATGATGTTTTTTTGAAGTTATAAATGTGGCCATATTTGTTAATTATAAACATTTTTCCTAATAAAGAAGGATGATTTTCTTTGGTTTGATTTGGTACACTGTTTGATTTGATTTTGTCACAATGTACGAATATTTCACTATTAACATCCGGCACGATAATTATGAACAAACATGCATATTTCATTTTTGCTCTGTCACTTTGGATTTGCCGTTTTTTTAATCAACTTCTAAACTGAAACTGATAAATCATTCCATGGAGTAAGTGTGGACACATAGTTATGGGTCAATTGTGAACAAGTCAGTATTATAGGCTTTCTTTGATGTTAATGTGGGTTATTCACTAGCACTTTACTTATTAAAGTATCGTATGAAATGCAACTTTATCGCAGTTATCTTGTGGTGAAACTTTTAAAAAGTAGGCGTAATTATCTTTATTCATCTAGT
Source organism: Parasteatoda tepidariorum (assembly GCF_043381705.1). Lineage (NCBI taxonomy): Eukaryota > Metazoa > Arthropoda > Arachnida > Araneae > Theridiidae > Parasteatoda > Parasteatoda tepidariorum. The sequence continues at coordinate 44,668,551 of NC_092215.1, forward strand.
TTTATTGTTAATTCACTACCAATTTATTAAATCTTGCAGAAAGGGGAGCAGTTGACATCCATGTAATCTATGATTTGTCAAACTACTTTATTAAATAAGAACCAAATTTGACTTCATTAATAATTTTTTTTTTCTCTGTAGAAATTTTAAAAATTATCTTCTAATGTAATAACTTGTCTTTGAAAATTTTTTTCTCTATGGTTACTATGTAGTTCAATTGTTAATTATGAAATAGTATTTGTTAAACATTAAGCTTATTTATTCAAGACTGAAAATAGTAAAGCATTTCCACAGAAATTTCTTTTGGGCCAGGTAAGTCATAGAAGTAAGGGCTCCACAATTGTTTTGCAAACAGTATGAAGAGGGCAATGTTGTCAACCTTTCACAGAAGTTACTTTCACTTTCCAGAAAATTTAGTACTCATTAAGTTAAAACTATTTAGGCTTCGACCTTCAAGTCACCAGCGAGGATATTAACTCCGTACTTCAATATAATAGTTTTGTGCCTTCACAATGAAACTTTTGCAGCTCTATTCAAGACGGTATTTTTAAATTGAAAGTAGTTCTGTTTTGATTTCATTTTCTTTCCTTAAAGTAACATTAGATTAAACAATCAGTTTTATGGCTTGTCCACGCTAACCTTTTGTCACAGGGTATTTTGCACAAAAACAACTTTTTTTTATTTAATAAAAAACAATTATTTAAAACTATAAATCAAAATTAGTTATGTAATATTTAGAATGAAGATGATCATTTAATTTTTATCAAAAAATGCTAATTATGCTCAAATTATGATTAGTAAACTTAATTTGTGGCCCTATATTTGTCCACATTAAAATCATCTCTCCTTATTATAAAATTAAATAAAAGGTATGAAGCATTGCTTTAGTGTTCATTATATAATTTTCGTATTTTATTTTATGATAAATATATTTTACCTAATTAATATTTTTATATATTAATCTTTATTTTATTTTTTCAAGTTGAGTAAATGTCTACTGAATGTCTAATACTATTGAAGTCTCTCTTCGTTAAGATTTGTTAAAATCTAGAGGCATTTATCTCAGCTTTTTCTTATAATTTTAAGAATGCGGTTTTCATTTAAAAAAACTATGATTTTTCCTTGTTGTTCAGTGAAGGAGTTATAATGCAATAATGAGAAAATTTAAATACAATTTTGGCCATGGGAACCAATATTTGGAGGTTGATTTTATACCATAATAATATTTCTGTATAAGTCGGGGAGTTTCATTTGGAACTTAGCCCAATTCACTATGTTGAACTTAGAGCTGATCAATCACAGAACTTTTATTAACCCAGAAACACTCATCATACCTTGAAACAGGAGCCAGTAGTACTCCGAAACTGTGTTTTTCATTTAACTGGCACTGGTGCTCTAGATTTTCCTATGCTTCAGCAATTTCTTTGTATCTTATAGACATTCAAGAGGTCTGCCTCATTGTCCATAACAAAGTTGCTATAACAAGACTCTTGACATTAAAATACATTTATAATGATTTAAGATAAAATATGTAGTAGGAATAATTAAATTTGATTCTTTTCTTAAGAATGAACAAATAACTCAACTGTGAATTAAGTTAAGTTTGAATTGCTATGTGAGTTAATGACTATACTATGTTTTTAATGTTCTTTTTTATAATAAAAATTTAAAATTAAAATCTGAAACTGAAAAGTATGCATAAATATAATGTACTAAAATTGCCAGGACGCCCGGTGGCTGAGCGGTAGCGCTTCGTGCTGTCATGCCGCAGGTCCCTGGTTCGATCCTCGGGGCCAGGCAAGGTTGACTCAGCCTTTCATCCCTTCAGTTGGTCGATAAATGAGTACCAAGCAAGCTTGAGAACTAAATACTGGGGGTTTCACGTTAGGTTGACCACCTAACAGGAACATCTGCTCCTGCACCCCAGAGCCCAAAGGTCAAGAAAACTGAGATGGGCACAGTAGGCCTTGGCCCTCTATGGGCTGTAGTGCTATTGAGTTTATTTAAAATTGCCAAGGCCTTAGTGGAACCAGAGCTTAAGCTTATTATCTGGGAGCAGACCTGGAGCTTTGAAAATTTTTCGACTCTAGATACCTGCCCAGTGATTGAGTGTTTGGAAATTTTTTTCTTCGTAAAAACTGTTCAAATGACGATAACAAGTTAAATGAAACCTAAGTGTGAGTTAACTTATATTGATAATATACCTTGCTTTACTTGGGTATTTGTTTTTTTAGCTTATAATTAGATTTCATTGAACATTGGTTGACTTTTATTGTTGCTTTCCTATGTTTTATTGGCATTTATATTTTCTTTATAGTTGGTGGCTCCAAAAGTCATCGTGTTTATTGGTCAAATTTTGTTCAAGATACTGATTTGTTGGTTTATGTTGTGGATGCAGCTGATGAACACAAACTTGCTGAATCTGTGAAGGAACTTCATATCTTGATTGCCTGTGATAAATTGAAAAATGTGCCAANGGCAAGGTTGACTCAGCCTTTCATCCCTTCAGTGGGTCGATAAATGAGTACCAAGCAAGCTTGAGAACTAAACACTGGGGGTTTCGCGTTCGGCTGACCACCTAACCGGAACATCTGCTCCTGCACCCCAGAGCCCAAAGGTCAAGAAAACTGAGATGGGCACAGTAGGCCTTGGCCCTCTATGGGCTGTAGTGCCGCTGAGTTTAGTTAAAATTGCCATGGCCTTAGTGGAACCAGAGCTTAAGCTTATTATCTGGGAGCAGACCTGGAGCTATGAAAATTTTTCGACTCTAGATACCTGCCCAGTGATTGAGTGTTTGGAAATTTTTTTCTTCGTAAAAACTGTTCAAATGACGATAACAAGTTAAATGAAACCTAAGTGTGAGTTAACTTATATTGATAATATACCTTGCTTTACTTGGGTATTTGTTTTTTTAGCTTATAATTAGATTTCATTGAACATTGGTTGACTTTTATTGTTGCTTTCCTATGTTTTATTGGCATTTATATTTTCTTTATAGTTGGTGGCTCCAAAAGTCATCGTGTTTATTGGTCAAATTTTGTTCAAGATACTGATTTGTTGGTTTATGTTGTGGATGCAGCTGATGAACACAAACTTGCTGAATCTGTGAAGGAACTTCATATCTTGATTGCCTGTGATAAATTGAAAAATGTGCCAATTTTTATTTTGGCTAATAAACAGGTGAGTGAATTATATTGTTCTTTGAATAAGTTTGGCAATATTAAAAATAAGAAATCTCAAAAATTTAATTTCTATGCTGATTTAATTAAATTTTATATACACAATAGAACAAAAGTGATATAGAGGCTTTTTAAATTTATAAATTTTTTTTTTTGCTACACTCTGTTGCTGTATGGGAGTTTTCTTTTCTTTTCAAGTTTATTAGTGCAGGAAAGATGGGCTAACATGGACATGGGGCAAAAAAGGACATCTTGAATAACAATTTTATTTATTGATCAAAATTTGTTTGTGAGATATCGTACAACGACAACACTGATGTATGCTTCCATGTGCAGCTGCAATCATTCTGTAAATATTTTAGTAGAAATTTGTAAAAGAAGGTTATTAAGTTGCAAGGGTAACTGTCAAGTAATTTTTTTTAACTGTTTTATTAATATTTTATTTTCAAAATTTCAACAATTAGTGATATGTTATGAATAAATTATACTTTTTTTTAACTGTTTTGATATATTAACTTTTGTTCTATATAGTTTCAATTAGTAACCAGTTTTAGGCATAAAGAAGCACATGACTTTGTGGGGCTAGTGTACACATGGTCAGGGCTGGATTAACACCCTTATTGGCCCTAAGCACTTATTAGATTTTGATGCCTTTTTAAATATAATTAAGAATGTTAACACAAATGAAATTAAATTAAAAAAATTATTTTCTGAAATGAAATTATAGTTTACAAAAATAAATAAATTTATATATCTGTCAACTTGAACACTTTTTGCAGAAGAACTTTGATAGGAGTAAATTTAGCCAAAATTTTTTAAGTAGGTTATTGTTTTTGTTTTAATTTCTGTAAAAGGCAAGCAAATTCTTTATTCAAATTTCCTAGATATTCTGTACTGACTACTCAGAATCTTTTTTTAAAAAAAATCTTTTGATTAAGATTAAGTTAGAAATATTTTTGTCACTCTCAAGGCAATATTTATTGAAAAAAATTATTGAACTCAAAGGACTCATCATAGAGAATGCGAAAACATAAAAACTCAATTTATTAGGTTGTACAGTAAGTTCTGCTAATTCTATAATATTAGATAATGTATCTGCCGGCACAAACTTTCTGGCTAAGACCCCAATAGTATTAAAACAGAAAATTATAATCAATGGAATTAAAAAATCATACAGAAAAATGTTCTTCCTCTGAATAAGCATATTTTGTTTTGATGGAATTAAAATTTTGAGCCTCAGGAAACGGGTGGTAAATAACATCAATCTGGAAAATATGGTTCCAATATTTTAGGCAGGAGTGTGATCAAAAGATTTGAATTCATAATGTTAATTTAACTTTTGATGCATTCTGCTATGTAATGAAAACTTTTTAGGCAAGTTGAAATATTTTTTACGCAACTGTAAATTTTTTTCAAAGATAAATTAATTTAAAAACAATTATTTATTATTTTTTATTATAATAATAGTCGAAAAAACTTTTAATTGTAAGTATTCAGATTTTTACACCATTTTTAAGCATATAATTTTAAAGGACAATATACAAAATTTGAACAAAATTGGTTGACTAGTTTTTAAATTATCAAATTTCAAAATGGCCTTTTTAACAGGGATGAGATTCTTCCGCGGATTCGCGGATTTCCGNATATATAAAATTTTTTTTTCTTTCTTTTTTTTTGTTTTTTGGATTTCCTCTTTTTTACTTTCTGACTACTCTCATCCCTGTTTTAAAAACTTCAGTTCTCAAGAACTTTTCTACCAATTTCATTAAAATTTTGTATTTTGTCATTTTAAATTATATACTTTTATAAGATTTAAAAGTTTATATATCATACTATTTAGAATGTTTTTGATTATTATTAAATAAAATGATGCAAAAATACTTGTTTAATTTTTTTTACATGGAATTATCTTTGGGTAAATTAATTTTATACTAGATCACAAAATATTTTTGGAATCCCTTAACAAGTTCTCAAAACATAGCTAAATGCACAAAAAGTAAAATTTATATCAAGGTGTCTAAATTTTCACTTGCTCTTCTGCATAAACTATTGATATCATATTTTCTAGATTGCAGCTACCCCAAATATATCTAGGTTCAGAATTCCTAATCCTTCCCAAAAAAAATAAATAATAATAATATAATAAATAAAATCTGAGTGTTTATTCCGAAAAAGTATTCTTTTAGGTCTGATTTAGTAACTTAAAATATTGCTTACACTAGTTAATTAGCATATTTAAGGTGCTCTTGAACAATTAAGTTTGAATCTCAGCATTTTAAAATCCAATCATTAGATCAAAAGTTATTCAATGTGTTGACTTTCCTTTTGCATACTATGCATTAAATTTTTCCTTTTTTTTAAAACATAAGCTGGAGTAGAGCACTTGACTTGTTACTCATCTTAAAAACAAATTATTCATTTTGCTAAATTTAACTTATTTTAATAAAATATGTTAATTTTTTTCCACCTTAATTTTTAGGGTAATGAAGTTTTTCTATTAGCAAGTATATGTATTTTGCAATTAAAATAATCAAATTAAAATCAAATAAACAAAGCTGTCTTTACTGATAAAAATAACAATTGCATAATGCTGTTGCTATATTTTCAATAAACTAAAAATGGGAAGTACAAGTTAAACTAACTTAGTAAATAATAAATGAATATATATTAGTCTAATGTTTAAAGAGTTTAGGATCGTCATTAAAGAGGTCAAGTGGCAAAATGACAGTTTAAATATATTTTTTTCCTATTTTATATAGATTATCTGTTGGCTAAAATTAAACAATTATTGTTAGCTTGCTCATATGATCCCCGTGCATTAAGGGTTGAAACACAAATGTTTTTAATTTATTGTTATATGAGTCATAGACGAAATGGAAATGGGTTAAAATTATTTATGTTTTATTAATGAAAAAATTGGTTTGCCACCTGTTCAAAATTTCAAATTATTTCAAATAGTATTTTACAACTATAACTTCCAGTAAAAAACTATTAACTATGTAATCAACAACAAAACTATGCTTTTCTAATAGTTAACTCAATTTCAGAGCTTAGTGAAAAATGACCGCCTGTTGTTTCGAGAGTGTAGGGCTAAAAAAAGATGTGATTTGAAATTTCAAATATAGTTTTGAAGTAAAAAATGTAAAGTTTTTTGTTGTGTTTTAGTAAATCAGCACAGGGTGCATAGTGATTTTAAAAAGCACTTAAAGTTGCTTATTTTCGAATTTTGTTTTTTAAAAACCTGTAAAGGTACTTTTTCATTGGGTATTTGAAGAAATTGCTTTATTTTTCCCTTTTACAAAATAAGATTTTTTCTTGGCCATCTCAATATTTGCCTCGAAACATAATAAGAGCGGTTTTCACATTGTTTTATTCAACATTTTCACAATTCATTCAACTGCAATCCATTTTGGCATACCATTGGTCTGAAGTGTATGAAAGCGTAAATCATTTTAAATGTTTGATGAAATACTTGCGGGTCTGCATGTGCGCACACTGAGCTCAATTCGGCAGGATTCTTGTATTTTCATTCTAAAAAAATATCGCAAATTTTTGCTATTCACAGGGACCAACTAAATATTTCCAGTTTTTTTTCCCCTGAAAGCAAAAGAAAATTTTATTTCACTTGTTAATTTCATCATTGGTGAAGCACCCTTGTCTACGTCCCTCTTGTGCTCTTTTATTTATGAATCAGTGCCATAATACTTGACCTTAACATGAGGATCATTCACTAATTACATATTTTTATGTGGGTCCCCAAAGTAGTAAAGAATCAAAAGGTTTCATTTCAAAATTTCCATCCCTCTTTTATTCATTTAATTTAATAAAGATAATAATTAATTGAGATTTTAATTTGTAAGATTCTTTACTTGAGGACCGTCCACCGATTGCATAAAATTTTTGTAAACTTATAACTTTTTATTTACCTATTACATTTTATCATTGTATTAATACTTTTAAAATTTTCATTTCTTTCAAGTTGTTTTATAATGAAACTACATAATATTTATTGGCAAGATTTTAAAAAAGTATGAAATGAAGGATTTTTCCTATTTTAAATGAGCAAAAAATCTTATATGTTATTCAGATTTGTCATTCCAAAAAACTTTAATTTATCTCTCAATGATTTTATTTAAAAACAACTAAAATAAAAAATCAATTATCTCAGATTTGTTAATTATTATTAGTGTAGGGACAATTTGCTTCTGACCATGATAATTAGCTTCCGACAAAAATATTTAGCTTCAATACTCATTGTATTTACATATCAAAATTATTTAAAAATTTTTTAAGCATTTCATTAAAGAAATACTGAACCAAGTAACAAATTTTAATAAGCATTTATTTGAGTCCATTCACTAATTCACATTTGTGCTATTCATTTAATTTTTCTTAGTTTCCTTAATTCTTTGCATATCTTTTTAAATTTGGTATGATCAATAATAGTAATTTTGTTAATGTTTTGTTGAATATGCTTTTATAAATAACTTTTATTCAAATCTAAAGAATACACTTGATAACCTTTTTAAATAATGGTTAATTTAATTATAATTTGGAATATTTTTTTACATAATTGTGTAAAGTAATTATTAATTTAAAAATAGAATGACTCACTTAATATTGAATATATTTAAAATTGTGCATAAATTGTTTTTATGGTGGCTAATATAATCCAGAAGAGAATTCTTTGTCAGAAACTAGTTATTTTATCATGATTTTGAAAATTGTTTTGCATTTTATTAACATATATATAAGAACTTTAAACAATATGAAGGAAAAAAATTATTAGTGTGCTTATCATAATTATATTTTTTTGAAGTGCTAAAAAATATTTTTGAGTGCTTAAAAAGTACTTAAAAGGTGCTTATTTTTAGTTGAAAAATTTGGCTGCAGCAGAATCATTAAAAAGTACAATCTTTATCTAGTTCATTAGAAATATGCAGCAAAAATAATAATATACTAATTACGTTTTGTAGAAATTGCTCGCTGTCTCTCTCCAAACCCCGGAACTTCTTATGAAGTTTATTTCAGATTGCTTCGCTATCTAAGACATATTGTCTATAGAGTAGTAAATATTCAAGACGTTGTAGTGGTATTCGTTTGTAAAAAGACACAACTATTTAATTGTTTGATAAGTAATTAGAAATATTAGCAAATTAAGACACATTTTTCATTTTCAGTTCATCTTCAAAAAACATAATTCTACAGTTAATAATTTTCGCTAAACAAATAAAGGAATCAAAATTACTTGAGTTATTTTAAGTCGGAATTGAAAATTGCTGTTTTGTGTCGCATAATCCAGTTTCGCGAAAACTGTCAGTTGTACAATTATTATTGTTTTGAAGCTGAGCACTGTTACAATTTCTGAACATCACTAATTCGTCTCAGTTATATATGTCAGTTATATATGGGTCATTCTCACGAAAACTGTCATTTTTCAGTTCATAAAATCCCGAAAAAGTAAAGTGAATAAAAAGCTCTGAAACTTTTTATATTAATAGAAATATGTAATGGCATTATAAAGAAAGTATATATCCTATAAATTATACTTAATATTTAAATTAATTAATTTTTTAAATAATTAATTTATAATTAATTAATTTATAATAATTAATAATTAATTAATTAATTTAATAAATAAATTAATTAATTTAATAAATTAATTTATTAATTTTTTAATTTATTTTTCAAATTAATTAATAAGTAAATTAATTATTTTCACTATTTAAAAAGTGAGGGAATGACACTAATAGTGAGGGAATGATATTTTATTTTAATACATGTTTTTATCTAAGTTACATCTACCTAAAGTTTGAAAATGATAACATACTAAGTATATCTAATATTTATTATAATTTAGTCTTATATATTTAATAGTTTTTACAGGTTTGGGAAATAAAATTGGCTGGCACGATTGAACAAAAAAAAATTTGATAATATACTCATCTTGAATCATTCCCTCACTTCAGCGTCATTCCCTCACTTTATACACTAGTGAGGGAATGACGAATTCAATAAAATTTAAAAATAACAGTTAGGCCTAATTAATTTCTGAAGTCAATCACATACAATTATATTCATACAAGAAAGCAACATATAATTATCCACTTTCTCGATGAAGTTGTATTTTATTTTACTCTAAAAAATGACATGAGGGAATGACAAATGTAAAAAATTTTACCTGGTTTGATTCATTCAAATTTATTCCACAGCAAAGCTTCTTTAAGTTGAAGATGGAAACATACTGCAATTTTGTTCTATGATGCCAGTTGTTAACTTCTGAAGTTTTTATTAAAATATTTTTATTCTAAGAAGATTGCAGGTGATAAGAACATTGTTGTGAGGGAATGACGCGAAACACTGGGGACAAAGTTTAAAATAGTGCTGTGTTAATATTTTTATCAGAAATTAAATTTAAAATTGATTTTCTGAATTCTATATTTCAGTATTCTGAAATAAAAAACACGAATTTGTAAAAAAAAAATTTTTATTTCAGAAACAATTTTTTTCTTTTTTTAAATCAGCAGTGGGGACAAGTGAGGGAATGACATATTGGTATATTTTAATTACCTAAAATAAATAAAAAATAAAAATTGATAATTTTATTTTTATTCTTTTGTTAGCTTGCATTCTGAGGGACACTTTCCCTGAATTTTTTTTTTCGTAAGCTGTAAAACAAACATGACATATACTGGGGACATGAAAATGACTGTTTTTGTGAGAATGACCCATATATATATGTAATGTCATTGCGAAGAAAAATTTATTAGTATTTTGGTGTTAAGTTGCAGATTACCCTTTGTCCATTTTACATTTACAAAGTTTTTCCTTTCTTTTTGGGCATTTAGTTTTTCAGAAATATTAGTTGGGATTATATTTAAAGTACTATCTTTGTCAGTATTTAGCAAGATAGTTTTATTAGTCACAATCAGGTTTTTGTCATATTTAATGTTTTTATTTTGAATGTATCCAGATACTATTTTCAATTTTGTGGTTGGTCACTTTCTTGTTTATGCTGGGTTTGATTCTCAGCAGTAAAGAAAACTGGTTTGTTTACACAAGTTTGGCCCCAATGGTAAGCGTTGGTATTTCCAATCTTACCATAGTATTTACATGGCTTAGGAGGCAACTCCTTGGAAGCCTGGGCAAAATGAGTTGTTTATTGTTTATTTTTTTAAATTTGGCACTTTCTTTTTGTACTTTAGGTCTAAATTGGGATTGTTGGATGAAATTTTGACCTGACCATTAAAAATTATGATTTTGCCTTGGATTATAATAATTTGGGATACATGAATTATTAGTGAATGGTGACCTTGATGTTGAACCTTGAAATTGTTGTCCATACCCGCTAGATTTAGATTCCTGCGTTTTTTGTTTAGCTTTAATTTGGGGTAAGACAGTGGGAAAATCATGAATTATTTTAGAAACAATTGTGAGCCATTTAGTTGAGGGTTTTGGGTTCTTTTAGAATGATAAATGTTGTAATTTGTGGGGGCAATCCTATAGGCAAACCCTCAATTATATGCTCATTATTTAAATTTATTTTTCGACCTAACTCTACCTTTTCGATAAAATCTGAGTTCAAGTCTTTAAAGCCAGAAAATTTTAAATTTTGGAAATTGTTAAAGCCACAAGGAGGTGAAAAATAATGTTCTTGAAAAGTTTCAACTATTTCTTGAAAAGAATTACAATTTAAACTGTTTATTAATAAATAATTTCAAAGCTGAACCTTTTAAGAATTTTTGAAAATTTTTAAGTTTCCACTCTTCATTTATTTTAGAATCTGTATATTGTTTTTCGAAATGTTTGAGACAGGTTTTGAATTGAACACCAATGTCGGGCTCAAAGATTAATATATCTGGTTTTTCATCGAGTTTATCTTGATTAAAATTTAAAATTTGAAAACAAGTGTTTAATTAATCTTACAAATTATTTGTATTAGTTTAAACATTTTCTGAAACTGGGGCTAAATCTCTTTCCATGTTAAATTTATAATTTCTGCCACTTTGTACGGGCATTCAAACAATAAAAATAAATTTCAATAATTGGGATGCTCAGAGCCATCGCTATCCCAGATGTCTGAATTTCCCGGTTTTTTGGACGGGCCAAAAAGTGACACTAATCAATGTTTTATCGAACCCAAATTACAAGGAAAAAGTGTAACACATTTTACTATACGAAAAGAAAAAAAGCTCTCTTAAATTTTAAAAATAAATGTTCGAAAAATAACATTTAAAAGAATAAAAATATTTGGAACTTTAGACAAGAAAGCAAGTTAAAAAAATACAAAATTCACAAATTTATTTTTTGAAAATAATTAAACCATCAAATTAACTAATATAAAACAAAAGCAATGATTAAATAACGCAATATATTTTTAAAAAGGAAAACTTTTTAATTTAAATGAAAATAACACTTGAAAATTATAGTTAGGGATAGTTTAAAAAAAAGGACTAGCATAAATATTAAAACCAGGAGCAAGGCAGGATATTATAAGAACAACGGAATTTTGAAAAAAACTTTTTGATAAAACCTGTGAATAAATGGTTCTCTACTGTATTTTCGAATTGTAAAAATAAACAAATCTATTTAACAATGTAATAGAGCTCAATAAATGTAAAAAAATCGATCAAAATTTATAAATCAGATGCTTTTATTTTCATAAAAAAATTTGTTTTCATAAAGTTGTTTGTTTTCATTTGTTTTCATAAAGATTATATTAATTTGAAAGAAAAATTAACAATTATGAATTGAAAAGGAAATCCATAATTAGTATATTTCAACCAAAACCATCTTATGAAAGCAAAAATAAATTATATCACATGAAAAATACTCTAAAAATGATTTATCACAGTTTTCTTTTTTAAATAATCTTAAAACGGTAGATATTTTATTGGAGTACCTTTTTCCTCACTCAAATCAACCGCATAAAAGCTTTTTTTTTTTCTAAACCGAACACGCAAATTGCAAGTTTTACATTTGTTATCCACAACAGAGTAACTTGCTCAGAATTTTTTTACTTCCGATTTAACTGATTAGAATAAAAACTTTTTTCACTGCAAATCACGCTTGAAGAGCATTGATTCAAATAAGTTCTTTTTTTAATTTATATGAGTGCTTAATCAATACAAATTTAAGAAATGTTTTAGAAGTTTGCGCCATAAAGAATTGTGAAAAATACTACAAAAGGATATGAAACTGAAGATAGTTTGAACTAGTCCATGAAGACAATTTAAAAACCACATAATTAAAGATGAAAATCGATATAAAAAATTAGTTTCTTCTTTATAATGAATTGTAAATTAACACCAAAAAATAAGGAGAAATTGAAGCAGATTATTCTTTAACACGTCCTGAATAGGAGGAGGGAATGTTGAACATCTAAGTAAACCATCATAAATTATTCTAGTGTCAAGGTTCAGACATTTCCAATAAGCATTCACAGCATAGCAAAATCTGTGCTAAGCAATCTCCTCTAATTTGAAGTAGTCATGAAGAGATATAGAATTATGAATTAAAGACCAGCAAATGATTTTTAACACTTGCATTGTAAATGCAATTTCGCACCATGTGGTATTATATGCATAATTTTTGTTAAAAAAATTATTGGTGCTTGAAAAAAGTTACTACTTGTTGAGATGTTGATGTATTAGCCATAAGTTGAAGAAGATGTTGATTGATGTATTTTTAGTTGTCCATTTAAATGAGATATTTCATATCTTTGATGTACCCTCTTCCCAACCTTTTAATCCTGATAACTTCTAACTTCGTTTCTGAGAGGAAGGATAAAAACAGGGCTTAGGCAGGGAAACAGGTCACAATATTTATTTAATAATTATTAGAGAGAGAACAATCACAAAAGTGCCCCTCAGTAAAAGTGCTCCTCAATAATAACTATAAATAAAATTATTATATATTTAAGAAAAATACCTTTTTACAAAAACAATAGCGTTTCTATTTCTTTAGACTGAGTTTCCCGCTCTCTTCCTTACCTTCTACCCACTGAAGCAAAAACTGTGCGTATGTCAGAGTTTGGAGAGAAGAAGCTGCGAAGGGTGTAATGAGGAAAAGGGATGCTGCGAGCAAGATATTGAGCTTGCAATATTTATCATTTTAAAATGATTTGAAAAAGATATATTTTTGTTTTTTAGGATTTTCAATAATTGTAACTCATTTCTGTTTAAAATCAAATGTATTACTCTTCTCATAGACTTCAGCAATGAAATGATCTTATGTAAAATCTGAAACAAAATTTAAAATTTGTTACCAATGGACATCACACAATGTTAAAAATTTGCTCGATATTCCTTGGCGGTCACAATATCGATCAACATTAATCAAGAATATAATAATATTCATGTGGTATGGTTAGGGAGTTCAACCAAAATATGTTATTTACAAAATGCATGGATTGATGTTTAATGCTTTCAATTACTTATGCTGCTTACTTAGTTAATTATGCTGCTTACTTAGATTTAATAACTTAGCTGAAGTATTCTAAAAAAAAAAATTTATGGAAAAATTTAATCATATCATTAAATATTGTTAATGTATTTAAGGCAAGCAATTTTTTAAAAATAGTTCTTAAAATGTCTTCTTTTAAAATGTGAAGCTTATAATTTTTTTAATATTTTCTCTCTCTTCTAATGGTCTCCTTTAAATTTTTAACTGATTTTGCTATGGTTGTTAATAAAAACTAAATGTAGTTATTTTGCATTGATGTTTAAATTCAAGTGTTTTTCAGTAGAATATAAGATGTTCCAAATGTAGTAGTTTCTCTGAAATAAAAATGCTCTGAAATGATATGCTAGAGCCTGATTTCAAACCTTTGAAAATCTTGACTATATTAAACACAACTCTGACTTATTGAATAACTTAAAGGTTTTAAACTTGAGTGAGTTTAGGCAATTATTCATTTTATGAGCTTCTTTCTCGTATTGAAAGAAAGTAATTTTTTTATGAAGAAAAACTACCTTATTAACAAATCTAAATAAAATTCCTTGAGTGTTATATTATGATTTAAATTTAGGTGAGTGTTGAAGAAACCTATTTTTTCTAATAAAGCACAAAAAAGTGGAAAAACTAGTAGAAAAAGTGAAATTTAATATGGATTAAGATAATCTGTTCAAAATTGATCAAATTTGTCTAAATTGGTTTCTAATCTTGGTATAAAGTATAAATAATAAAAGTGATGACTAGTTTTAATTTTTTTATAAGCTTCTCAATATATTACTTATAAATAAAATTTTTTATTTCTTGTTTCAAAATTTAAACCTTACAAGAATTATAACTTTTTTAAATTTAGAATTTTTAATTTATTAGTTGTGCAATTTCATTCGTCCTTTTGTTCTATTCTCTTTGAATTAAACTTTGCCCTCTATGTAAACTAAACTAAAAACTTGAGTTTTGTTTCTTCCTTCAATAATACCTATAGTGCGGCTTTGAGGAGAACTCCTCCAGACTGAAAGTCTGGGGCTGTCTGCTGCTATGGTAACAAGCGAGGACACATTTCTAATGGGGGTGAAATGGAGGAAATAGGGTGTCGATTGGTTTACTCACGACGCCCTATACGCTAAGATAAAACCAAAACTAATCAACCCACACCCCTATTTGAAGGGGCCTTTCCTCGTAACCATAGTACCCACCACGATGCGAGATGGGTGTCTGGAGGCGTTCTCCTGAAAGCCGCACTATATCTACATTTTTACCACCCAGGTAAAAATTTACATAGGTATTATTCATTTAATATTTTATCATCATCATACCATTCATATTCATTTTCTACCACTTTATTTTCAACCATAAATAGCTTCATCCCCATAATCCATATTTTAAATTTCTGCATAATTCAATCAGAAAAATTCCTAGCCTTGCTTGAAGTTCTGATTTAAAGGGTTTTTATTTTTCTGACAGAGCCTGTTATCATTTGTAGATTGTAGCACTCAGATATCGTTTGTAGATTTTGTTTCACTCAGGCTCATAATAATAGAGGTTCTTGTTCCAATATAATATTTCAAAATACCATTCATCAAGTATTGAATAAATTTCCACTTATTAATTTATTTGTTGACATTTTCTTGAAACATTTTTGCTGTTAAATTTTCTTTTTGAGAAATCAAAATCGGTTTTAATAAACTTTCAAGAAGAAAATCGCAATTGCCATTATTAAATGGCACATTTTAATATTTTTATTATTTCTGAACAGTATTTCTACTACATTTTTTTTCTGTTTGTGCGATTTCAGTTTTAGAAATTATTATTGACATAAAGGAAAGTTTTTTTTTTATAAAAAAGACTTCATGCAAAGATTTTTCGTATTGATCATTTGACTTTTGTTTGTTTTTCATATCAAGTCCAGAATACAAACTCATTTAAATGATTGAAAATAATTCTTTTGTGCATTTATTTCTCTGTTATATTCTGACTAAGAAACTTGAAAACAATAAAAATTTTAAACAGTCCAGCTACTTTTCTATTAGTTTTCAATGCAAAATAATTAAAAATGCTTTTTTAACTTTACTTTAGTACAAAACAATTTTTAAAACAGTTTGCCATTTTGTTTAATTTTTTACTCGTACTTTGGCCTGATCTTATTATGATTGTTAAAAAAATGTTTGTTGTTTTAGGATTTAAAGAATGCATTCTCTCCCATGGATATTGCTGATGCATTTGAAGTTCCTGAGCTGACTAAGTATTACAAAATTGCTGTCCATCCTCTAGAAATGCCTCCAGATGCACAACCTCGCAATGAAAGTGTAATGTTCATTAAAAATGTTATATCTTATTGGCTTTCTATGTTAAAGTGATTTGTAGTCTTTGTTGAAACATTCTTGTAAATATTTCATCTTAAGATTTCATTTCAACTGTATTTAATTTGATTATATATGTGAATGTGTCTGAATTTTTTGTTTAAACAATGTTGTATACAATTAACAAAAAGGAAAAATATCAAGTATAACTTATGATACAGTTAATATATTGTAATGTACGGTATCTAAATAGCAGCTTCTATAATTTCTAAAGCATACCTAATATATTTGTAAATTAGCTCTAATTATTACAAACTTGGAACATTTGATAAAGGAATTTCTGGAATAAACATACTTAAATTTTTAAAGTTTGAACTACAATGCCTAAAGAATGATGGTTTAAACTTTTAAAATATTTAAGATATAGCTTTGGAAAAATAATAATTTCTAAATACATTTTATTCTTTCTTTTAATTAAATTTTATATAATTTCTCTATCTCTGACATACTGCTGATTTCATTGAATCTTAAGGCTTGTCTTTAAAAAATTTAAGATTAAAATTTTCTTTTAAGTTTTACTCAGTACAATTAAAATAATTTTATGATTTAGGAATTTAAAAGAAATAGTTCTCTTATTAATGTATCATGAGCTATAAGGTTAATTAACCACTTTTTTAATAACTATAAGAGCAATTTTTATAAAAATTTAGTATGTTTTTCAATTTGAGATGTATCTTGGATAAAAAAAGTAAATTTTTTAGGAGGCATTTTAATATTCAAATAGGTATATTTGAATATTAAAATGCCTTTGAACAAGTTGACTAATGAGAAAATTGTGCTAAATATATTATTATTTAGCTTAATTTGTTCATCCAAGATTAGCTTATCAAATCTTAATTCAACTTACTCCATAAAAAATCAGGTCATTAGATTGAAAGTTATAAGTATTGATCCTTCTATTTTTGTATACTCTATTTGACTTCTTTTTTTATTTGCAAAACTTTGGTGTCTTTCATTTTATTCTTTTGAAACAGCTTCATTATAAAGCATGTCTTTCTTTCACCATGTTGCCATTTATGTTTTCTAAATCTTAAATTGCTCTAGTCTTTAATAAAAAATATAACTATTAAAAAAATATTGATTTTTTTTAAAGATTTACAAATATTTGTACATAATAGTTGTTTTTTATTAAAGTTATCAGTTGAAGCAATTTCATTTAATGAACCTTTAGTATTATTTTTAGAACTTTAAAGCAGTACTATGAACAATTACATTTATAAAAAATTACACACAGCTCTCAGTACTAATTCTCTTAATTTATTTTTAAATTTACTCTAGTTACAGTTTTAAGTACTTTGATTTGTCTTTTGGTAATTTTACCAATGTTTTCAGCTGCCTTGTGCTTTTAAGCCCCACATAAAATTTAATTCAAAATTCTATGCTTTTTTTTCAAACTAGTAAAAATATAAAATTTATTTACCTGTGTAATTAAAATCATTTTTTATTGTTTAGTGACAACTTTAAACACTTTTTCTTTATAACATTTGTGAAAAATTATTTTTGAAATTGTTTTGATTAATTTCTTTTGAAATTTCTTTTTTCAAGCTCTAAAAAGGTGACAAAATACTGCATTGTTCGTATTTTACCTTAAAAAAGACTAGCTCTGCCTAACCTAATTCTTTCACATTTACTGATCTTTGCAGATTTAGTTTATTATCATAGCATTGGTTGTTACATTATATTGGTGTAATTATTAGATAATATTTATTTAAATTTTCTTACACCACTAAAATATGTAGATGATGCACATTTTCCTCCACCTATTTATTCTTTGAGATGGATAAATACTGAGTATTGCTATTATATGTAATTTATATTAAAATTATCTGCTTAATATTCTGTTTTATGCTAATACTACATATAAAGTAATTTAGCATGCATGATATTGGTGCAAACTCCTGAATTTTTATTCTAGAATGTTCCGAAATTTCAAAACTGTCTTCCAAACTTCAAAAAAAGAATATATATATATATANATATATATATATCCTTAGATTTTATACAAAAATTAATAAATGAAAATTTCCTCCCAAAAGTTGTTTCCATTAGGAAAAGGCTTTTTTTTGTTAAATTTTTTTCAGTTGCAATATGTCCCCCCCCTGCCTCCAAAAAAATATTTTTTTCATTGTGTTAACAAAGCATTTCTGAAAGTGTTACTTCTGTTTAATATTGAGAATTTTTTTTGATAAGCCCTATATGTTCTAGAAATTATTTGCATAAATATAGTTTTAACATATGCATTAAAATTTCCCATTTCTAGTCTAAAAATGTTGATTATTTTATCTAAGTAATTTGTTAGGAAGCATATACACATACTCTCTCATATTAAGATAATCCTTTACTCTAAAATGTTATTGGTAAAATTCTTTTATACTTCGTTAATAACTTTTTAAAAATCGTTTATAACTAATTAATGCAATAATAATAAACATGTCATGTGCAATAATGAACAACGCATAATAAAGTCAGAAACAATCTTTAAAGCACAAATAATATACGAAAATGATAATAAGTGATTTTTAATTATATTAATTGTGCTTCAATCATTGTTTTGTAGTTTAAAATATTGCAATACAAAGGTAACTTTTATTTCTTTGTTGTACCACATACTAGTTATTATTACCTGTAATGTTATATATACTATTAATAATTTGTGAGGTAATACCATTATTGCTCTTTATTGTTATAATGTTTAGTTCATAAAAATGTTTGTTAAAATTTTTTTTGTTCCTACCACGGTTGCAATTATTTCAGATTTAGCAAACCATATATTAAAACAATATTTCATTTACCATTAAAACAATAACTGTACAGCTGAAAAATCTGTACAGTTGAAAAAGGTGCATGTGAAACTTGGTTTGAAATCTTTTTTAATTTTAGAATTATTCATTTTAAAATAATTAAATTTGTATATCATTTGTATATCAGCTGAAAAATCTGTACAGTTGAAAAAGGTGCATGTGAAACTTGGTTTGAAATCTTTTTTAATTTTAGAATTATTCATTTTAAAATAATTAAATTTGTATATCATTCCGCTTGGCTGATGAAATAAAGCTGTTAATGGTTAAGTATTTCAGGAAAATACACATAAATCCAGATTATAATATTCATAGTTATACACATGTGACTAACAACTTAATTTATGCTAAATTTATGTTCTTTTTAATTTCAAATTAAATAACATCTGTAAGATAATTAAAAGAATTTCATTTAAGTTGGATCATTGTTGTATTTGTGTTAATTACATAAAAAATTTCAATGTTTTTACTCTTGAGTAATTTTTCTATCTATATTTAAAAATGTATAAATGTAGATTGATTTGCACGATAAAAATATTTTACCCTTCTAGTACTATTAAAGAAAAGGCATATTTCTGAGAGTATGTTTCCTCTTTATAAAGTTTTCTCTTTTGAAAAAAGTAATTGAGAAACTGGTTTCTTCTATTGTTACATGTATGCCAGAACACAGAAGTCTAAGTGCAGAGAACTACCAGGCAATTAAAAAGTGTTATTTGAGTTGGAAGTTTGATTGAACTCCCTATTCAGATAGAAATAGATTTTCCATCTTTGTAGACTCTAACAAAATTTAAAATTTAATTATTTACAAATGTCACCAAAACTTTATATTCTATGTAAAGCAGCATTAAGGAATTGTTATTTGTGAAAAGTTGTACTGTTTATTAAATAGATATTTTTGTCTTTTATGACAAAACACGTAAGTTGGTTATATCTATATGTTTCTTAACTTAAATTATTCTATTTTCACACATGTTAATGTTAACTAAAGATAAGAGTTTATAATAAAAAAAGAAACAAAAATTTTCAATATTTTTTTATTGGCGGAAATAATTCTTTATGCTTGAAATATTTTATCCAATTTATTGCACAAACTTATGCCTAAATCCATTGTGTATTTCATCTGCTTGTTAGTATTTTCATCTGTTTGTTATAAGTATTAGATTGTTTTGTAGAGACAGAATAACTAAAAGAGTGATAATGAGCGATAATTTTTTTACATGAATGTCTAAGATATTACTTAAAATTTACATCAATTGGATGTGAGCACAACTAAAAATCAAAACCTATTGAATCATGTGTCAAAACTGTGATAAAGAGAAAATTGTTTCTTATACACACATATAGATAAAACACATTTGATGTAGTTTACTTGAAAGCAAGAGGATTTTGCCTCTATTAATTTGTGAAAATTTTGTATTTAGAAATAACAGGATTGTAGTTTAGTAGGCAATAAACATTTTTAGCCCTTCATATATTTTTAAAACTGTTTTGTTATACTTCACTTAACTTCATCTGAATATGTCTATGCACTCTATCTCTTTAAGCTTTATAATAAATTTTTGAATTTGAAGGATACTTTAAAATGATCATACTAGTATTTTGCTATGAAAAACTTAATAAAAAATGTCTATTATTTCATAGTTATGTTCAATTAGTGCATTTCAATTCTAAAATTGATATACAAGATTTTTGAAACTATAATTTTTATAACATTCCATTTGGATTTGTAAAGTACAAGTACTTCCCCATTTAGGAAGTATAAGTTTTGCTATATTTTTATAAATATATTATGTGAATTTAATGGAATTTAATTTTAAATTTCTGTAAAAAAAATTGATAAAGTTTTATATTGTTGTAGGTTTTTCCGAATTTAATAAATAATTCATACTTTTTAAATATGTTCTCTTTTTTATAGAATAATTCAAAAAACATTCCATTATCTTATGGAAATATACATTATAAATACTAAAAAGAAAATATTTCATAGTGCTTAATAAATGACCCCAAGAAACTGAAGTGGTAAGATATTACCTGATTAAAACTTCATTCGTTTCAGAAATAAATAAATAGGAAATAATAGTTGATATATTTCAAGCTTTCAAAAACAGACTTCTATTTTCAAGACTTGCCAGACATAAATAAAAGTGATTTAAAATATAAAACGATAAGTTGCCAGCAAAATATGGAATAATAACTTGTTACTTTACCGTTTTTTTTCTCCCATTTGTTTTAAAACTGCTAATATCCTCTCCCGTTTTGGTTTTAAAGTCATTTTTGATCAGTTAACAAAGTAAAATTAAAGTCTTTGAAAAATCCTATTAGCTTTAATAATCGCTGAGGCATTTACCATATTCATTGTCAGTGCAAACTTGGCTATATCAGACAAACTAGACACACTTTAAAATGTCGACTCAAGGGCTACGATAGATATGTCCATTATCAAGAATACGAAAAATTATCATTTGCTATGCATTGCTGGAATCTTGGGCTTAAATTCATTTTCGACTACGCCAAAATTATTTCCACCCCAATCATACCAACTTATCTTGATGCCCTGCAATCTTATTTTATTCATATGAATGCTGGTTCCCTTGTTAACAACATTAGTTCCTCACTACCTCTCCATAGAGTGGAAATTCGTTTTACCCTGTTCAGCCCTCTTTGCTACTGTGCTTTTTCTTGTTTGGTTTTTCCTTTATTTTTCTCTTTCCACTTCTGTAGTTTTTTCTAGTTTTGTTTATCACCTTTATTTTTTCGTTGGTAACTTTTCGCTTCATATTTCAAATCACTTTTGCTTCTTCTCATTTCTGAAAATGGGTGCTTGTTTGATCTTGATATATATTGACTGTTATTTCTTATTTATATATTTTTAAAGCAAATGAAGTTTTTATCGGGTAATATTTAATAGTGTATTTGTAATAAGTTATTCTCATAAATGGTCCTTTAGTTTTTATAAATGTTTAATTATGGTTTAAGAACAAGTAAAATTATTGCTCCATAAGTATGAATCGTTCTATTCAATCTGTTCTAAAAACAATTAAGCTTACTCAATATTATTATAATTCACAATCACTTATTCACATCACTGTCACACTTAAGCTTTAGATTATTTTAAAACAGTTCACACCCAATCACATTACTAATTTTGATGTTGCTTGTTTCAAAACATTAATATTGAAGAATTGTGTTCTAAGTTATGTGTTCTATGCTAATTTAAATCAATAGTTTGACCATAGTCTCAAAAGTTCTTTTTAAACATAATCAAACAATTTACTTCAAACTTTTTTTAAAAAAGTTTATGTTGCTTTAACAATGTTTTTATTTACTAGTAAAAATTATAAAAAATATGGATACATTATGCATAAGTATATAAGAGACAGTGGAACCCCGGTTTTACATTGTCCATTTTGTATGCTATTCTGCTTCCTATTGCCATTTTCTGCTTGTCCGTGAAAACTTCTTTTACCCATAACATTAAATTTCCCCATATTTTAGGCTACCATTTTTAAGAAAATATTGCTTTATATGTTTTTCCTAACAGTCATGTTTTTCCTACAAAGCTCACACAAACTTTTCACAAATTCTTTCTCATTTTTAATTTTTTTTTAAAAAAAGAAAGACTTGTTTGAAGCTTCAGTGGCGTTCTTTCTAGATATTATTGTCCTTTTGTCTGCGAGAGAGAATTTCCCTCTTTGAGTCAAAATCAGGACAGTGGTGGGATGGGCAAAGCACAGGAAGTGTGGGAGCTTAAACTAGTAAAATTTGCAAGTGGAATTGCAAACTTGAAATTTTGAAACTTGGAATAATCGACTCATTTAAAAACGTTACACAAAACAACTGGTTAGGTAATAATTTCTTTTTCTTAATTCCGATCTGGATTGAACAAAAAAAAAAAAAAAAAAACGAAATTTTTTCATAAAAGCTTAAATTTTTTTTAAAGTTTAAATCAGGTTTTATTTTGATTTAAACAGGTTTTTTTAGGCTTATTTAAAACAAAAAGTTTAATAACATGTTAAACTCCAAATTGAAAGTAATTTATCCATTAAAAAGTTTTTTACTGAGATCTTTTTAACTATTGATTAATATTTTCATAAAGAATGCAATCAAAAATATTCACTTTTTGTTATAAATAAATGAACATGATAAAACATATAACTAATGATCTTGAATATTTATTACTTCATTTAACAAGCAAACAATTATTTAAATACCTAAATGTTTTTTAATAATGCATATATGTAAAAATTAGTTTATCTCCTTGATTGTTATTATGTAAAGAAATGTCATAATTCAGAATTATTTGCATTAATGTCCTTATTTAGCAGTATAAATTTTTATTATTAATATCAATTATTAAAAAATATTGAATTCTCAATTACAAATGGCTAATTTTTGTTATCAAATGATATACTCAATCCAAGCTAATTCTTAAAGAATATGATATATAGATTTTAAAATTCTTCATAAAACTAATAAATAAATAAAAAAATTTTAAAAAAGAGAAATGTATGTGATAAATTTTAAACTTTCTGTTACTATATTGTATTTAATTTGTTTGAGTTATTCTTATAATACTTATTATGAAACAATTGTATTGGTCATTTTCAGTTTCTTCCATTTTGTACAGTTTCTGCCGCTGTTCAGGAAGAAATAGATTTCTTCAGAATAACACGTCAATGCTGTTTAACCTAGATATTTTTGTAAAAAATCATTTCCACACAAGCATTTAAAAATTGCAGATTTATATTTAATTCAAATAACACATGTTCCCATTAGCAATAAAACTCAAAATTGTAAAAATGTAAGAAATATTTTTTCATTTTGTTATGATCAAACTAGAAGTATTTATATAAATAATATAAAATGTATATAATTATATACAAAATCTTGTTTTTTTTTTTAAAAAAGAAAAAAACAAAGCTTGATTTTAATAAATACAAACCTTCGGTTAAATTGGTTAAAATTTAACCACATTGATTTAAATCAGCCAATCCTGATTCCTGTAATCTGTAAGATTCTTCTAAACTAAAATAATTCTTCTAGAAGCTCTGAATCTGATTTCTGCAGCATTAAACAGAGAAGACTAAAATGTATTACAATTAAGTTTAATACAGCCGGCTGAAGATGTTGATGACGTGTATATCGATTGTAACACACATCCCATTACTTTTCAATTCCTGCAATATCTGATTTAATGCCCGCTACTGATGATAGTGAAGAAAAGGATTAAGATGAATAAAATATATCAGAGGATATACCCACAACTAATCAAAAGAGTTTCATAACATAAGAACTCTGAAACAATATTTAATTGTGAATGTAAACTGGAAAGCAAATTTGCAAACTCTAATAAGTACTGAGGTAATAGTCTTAAAAGTGTATCTAAAAACAAAGAAAAAGTAAAAATTACATATTTTTCTAATAGTTCATCTCATAAATGTCAATTTGTAAAAAAAGTACTTGTATTTTTTTTAACCCGATAGTTTTCCTGCTTCATACTTTTTTTTAACGCTTTTCCGATGGTAAATGTAAAATCTTGGTCCTATTGTATAATGAGATATAAAAAATAAGGAAAAATAAAATTAACATGAAGACTAGCAAGTATGATAATTATAAAACAAATCATTCATTGATCTAGTTAATATAGTGAATCAAAAAAATTTTTTTTCTTCCTTCAATATTTGTTTCTAACAATTGAAAAAATTGGGTATGAAATAATAATTCTCTGATAAAATGTTCCATTATAAGCTACAAAAGCTTTTAGTTCATGTGAAATTGTAGTATGCTGACAAAATGTTTTATAAGAAGCTCTGTTAGAAAAGAATTTTTTTTAATGGCTGGCAATGAACTACCTTAGTGCTTTGCCAAATCTTAGTCAAGTAATTCAGGGGGTACAATCATATTTTTGCTGTTGCACTCATTGGTTGCACTATTATCAAGAATTTAATAAGATTAAATAAAATGGATAAGTTTTACTCTTCATTTTTTTTCAATTTTTTTCATGCTCTAAGAAAATTGTATTATAATTTTGTTATCAACTTCCTCTGACCATACAGTGAGTAACTCTTAAGCAATTTTTATAGTAATTCTTTTTCAAACATTTATAATTTATGATCTAAGAAATGTACTGGCTTCTTATTAATCAGCAAAAATACTCTACAGTATTCAGTTATAAATAAATAGAATTTAGTCTACTAAACTGAAATTTTTTTACTCGGATCCAGTTTCATCGTGAAGTATTCTTCGCAATGAGGATGGGTAAATGGGTCATTCTATGGTATTTGACTTCTGGGCAACCTTACATAACAGGCTTGATTAATTGTGCTAAAAAAGTATTTGCTTAAAAAATATTCTTTTAGTATAATCTGGCAGTTGTGTTATATAATGCATTAAAATATTGGAAATTTTTATACTTATATTTTCATAGTGAATAGGACATTTTAAAATTTGGCTGGGAAATATACTGTATATGATAAAAAATATCGTATAATATCCCTACTACACCGTACGAAACTGTTATTTATGGGTTTATGTTATTTAGCTATTTATGGGCAAACTCATTTTTTGAAATAAAAACTAGTCAAGAAAAAAATTAAGTTTTTCATTTATAAATCTTAAAAGTTAAGAACTGAATTTCCAGGCTGCCTAAACAGGGAGAAAAGTAGAGGATTAAAATAACACATAGCTTAATAAATATAACCAAAATTTTAACTTGCTTCATTTCAATAATGAGGGAAAAGTTAGAAATTGTTTCAAAAGTTGTGATTTGAGCCCAAAATGGATATCTGATGTTTGTCCCCCCTCCTTAGGTGGTTTTTAGTCGCCATCTTAAATTAACTGAGACGTAAAGGGTTAGAGGGAGATGAAATTTTCCCATTTCTATCTGAACAAGTGAGACACTGTTTATTTCTGATGCATTTTTCAATGCTGAGTTGGAGGAAACCAACACTTAGTTTATTGTACTAATAATTAAAAAAGTTATAAAAATTTTCATGTTTAAAAAATACCGTTTTGTGTTAATACCTCTTTACAAGTCTGACATAGTTATATAAACAAGTAAGACATTTTTTTTGTACTTAATCCAGAAAAACTAAAATAGAGATAGATCTAAGAATTTTGATTTTATAAGGATGCTATGAGTAAAATAGTGTATTAAGGGTCATACATGAACCCTCATGACTAACTGCAAACTCAATGGTCATGGGTTTGTTTGTCCTCTGTTGTGTGAATGTGGCCCACCTTATGAATGGGTATCTGTGGCAGGGTGTCACGGGTAATACTGTTCGCTTCCGTGACTCAGGTTAACAGGAGCCCTCCAGGTAAATGAGTAACATTTCTGGAATCTTCAGTGGTGAGGAATGTAATAGATCAGTGCATACCATTTGTGATATCGCACTGTCCAAAACAATAATTAGACAACTACCAAAAGAATGTCTTTACACCCCCGCCACTTCGTGCGAACTTCTCTATCTTTATTCACAACATCTACCTTGATGACAGCGCCATCACAACATGGAGGCATGACAAACATCTTAAAATGTAGTGTAAAATATTCAATAAATATACCATTAAGCTATATAATATAAAATATTCAATACAATCACCGTAAAAGACCACAATATGAAAAAATCCATATAAATACAGTAAAACAATATAAAATAAAACGTTCAATGCAAACATAAAAAAAGTATAATTATGGGGCATTCAATAAAAAAATGATGAACAGCCATTTAATGCTAACATAGAAAAACAATGTAATAGTATACAAACGTATAACAATATGAAACGTTCAATAAAAACATATATGGAGGCAGGGCACCATTAGGAAAAAAAAACTTTTACCTTCTTTTTTTTTTAAGACAGTAAAAATAAATCTTGAAACTTTGGTAATATTTCTATTTTTCGCAAGTTAAAGGTCAAGCCAATGCAAACCATACATATTTTTCTTTCTGAAAGCACTGTTCATTAGTGTGTGTTTACTGAACCTGTCGTTCACCGTTTGCACAAGTAGATTTTGACGGTTAAAATTTAAGAAAGAAAAAAAAACTTAGTTTATAGAATTTTGAATGACCTTTGAATTTTGTATTAAAAGTCACCCATAAGAATTCATATTCTAATAGTGTATATGTTAGAACAGAAAATAAGTGCAATAGACATGATTTGCACTTGGAACAATAATATAGCCATAAGTAAATCGATGTATTTTCTTGAAACACTTGATAACCTTTAGTTTCACACCAAAAAACATTGAGAAAAATTAAAAAAAAAAAAAAAAACGTGTCTAATAACATAACGAGCATTGAAAATTTTAACAAAATTCAATGTCAAGTTTCCTGCCTGATTTTTAAAAATGCTGGCTATTAAGTTATCTGATGAGTTAAGATAAGTAGATCAGACAGTGATATACTCTAAATCTAACCCAAAATAAGAAAAAATATATAGACATTGTCTGACGCTAAGAAAAAGACGAAACATCATTGGACTTCTCGGGGGACCTATATTTTCCTAAATAACGGAAGAGGCATTGCAACTGAAATCAAGTCATAGAAAGAATTCAGGCTGGTATTTGAGACCAATACAGAATAAAAGGGAATTTTTAAAGCAATTTATATGAAATATAAAAAAAATAGTGAGGATATTTATTTGGAAAAATAACTGTTTAGATATTAAAATATGAAATAGATTTATTTAATAAATGTCAAGAAAAAATTCTTTTTTAGAAAAGATACAAGAAACTTTGAATTTTAAGTACAATTCATATCAATGTGGTGAACACGTTACAGGTGAGGAGTGAGTCACCTTTTTGTAAAAGTGGTCACCCTTTTTTTAAGACTTATCACCTTTTTGCAAATTTTTTTTTAGTAATAAAAATTTTTCTTTTTGAAATTTTTTTAATGCGGATTATTTCCTTTGCAAACATGCCAGATTTAAGATGCTAGAAATTAAGTTTCATTTCAACAGCCTTTTCTTGATTCTCCTTAGAAGATCACCTGAATTCAGGTGACTTAAGTGCAGCACGTGCTTTCTAAGTTCCTCACGTCTAACTGCATGTAACAGACGCCAACATGCAATGTTGCTGAATGCGTGATATTATAATGGTAAAAATTTAGTACATTGTCTGCTTAACTCCCATACAGTAGTTCTAGTTACTTCATTGTTATAAAGAATATATTTGAAAACGCTTGCCTCCTGGTTTCTCTTTAATTTCTCGGTTTTGTGCAAAACATAGCCATGATTATCACTGACAGGATTCCTACAATGAAGAAATTCAGTTTGAACTTAATCTTCCTCACACAAATTTATAAGAGGTGTGGCTTACATTAGAGTCTGCAGGTAGTGGAATGGTGAATGCAATTATTTTCTGAAAGGTATAAAAAGTCGGATTTAATTCAAAGTAACTCGCTCAAAAATATAGTAATTATTCTTGAAACCATAAAAGCAGCTCTCAGTTTCATGGCCGCGTGAGCTTTGTAGAATTCACAAAGTCATTCCATATTCTGAAACTTCTACACGTGCTTCGATTTTGAAAACTTTTGTCGTAAAATAAATTAGAGATTTCTCAAATAAGAGAGTTTTTTCACCATCAAATCTTTGAGTCAATTGTAGTTAGTGGAGAGGTTCAGGAAAGAATCGCCAAACTATCAGATGCAGGCAGGGGGAGGGGTAGTGGGGGTTTAAGCCCCCTCACATTTTATTAATGAAGGAATACACCCCTTTTAAGACTAAACTTTTTCACTCAATATTTGTGTAATTAAATTTACAATATAAAAATAGGTAATTTTTGATCACTTAAGAAATTCTGAAAAAAAGAAATTAAAAAGAGACTTTCTGAGAAAATGTCTCCATTTCAAGCGAGCTTTAACATTTCTTTGGTGAAAACTTACCAAACCATCCCTTACTCATTCTCCTGCAGAGGAAATATAAGTCCCTATTGCTGACCGATTGGGAAAGTCTTGGTTTCAAATGTTCCAGCGAACATAATTTAAAAAAAAAGTGAATCAGTATAAAAAAAAAAAAGTTCCGTTAATTGAGAGATAAATAATTTACATGTAAACGATTTCTTTTATTATTTTAATTTTAAAACAATTCGAACAATGAAGTTAAAATTGCAAGTTCGAATTTTTTATCGCCATTTTGTGAGGTTTAGATAATTCGGACTAATGCTAAATAAATAATAATTCGGTTTATAATATATATATATANCCTGCCTAATTTTTATTTTTCTCTTCCATTGTCTTCTTATTTCTGAATTCTTCCATTTAGATGGAGCTTGTAATCCATATTTAATCAATTTATTAGTCAATGGCACATGGAGAGTTAAAACTACCCTTTCAAAGAATCTTTTATTTTCAAAACTGCTTTCAAATATCCTTGTTATAGCAATTTTATATCCACCTGAAGCAGTCGTTGAAACTGAAAATCTTCGCACTCCATTCACCAGTCATTTTTTTTCCAATTGAAGCAATTTCTACTTATCATGTAAAATATAATATTCAGGAACATTAAAAGGCAAAGGCATCACTTATATATATATATATATATATATATATAAGTGATGCCTTTGCCTTTTAATGTTCCTGAATATTATATTTTACATGATAAGTAGAAATTGCTTCAATTGGAAAAAAAATGACTGGTGAATGGAGTGCGAAGATTTTCAGTTTCAACGACTGCTTCAGGTGGATATAAAATTGCTATAACAAGGATATTTGAAAGCAGTTTTGAAAATAAAAGATTCTTTGAAAGGGTAGTTTTAACTCTCCATGTGCCATTGACTAATAAATTGATTAAATATGGATTACAAGCTCCATCTAAATGGAAGAATTCAGAAATAAGAAGACAATGGAAGAGAAAAATAAAAATTAGGCAGGACAAAGAGCTGGAAGAGAAATTACAAAAAATAAAGAAATTAAAAAATTTCTATATCGAGTTAAAGAATATGGAATTGAAGGAAAAGAAACAGATACGTAATGAAATCAAAGAAGAAGCTGGAAATTTGCTAGAAGAAACCACCAATCGACTTGGAAAAATTTAAGGAAAAAAAAAAAACTTGAAAGGAAGGAAGGCAGTTCACCGTATGCTAATGATTGTCAAGAATATGAAATCCGAAGAAAAGGCAAATGCTATAGAAATGAGTAAATTTGAGAAGAACCTTGAAAAGAAAAAGAAAAAAAAAAATTCATTACTTGAAATGGAAAACCAGCAGTCTTTACATAATTTTTTTCTCTAAAAAACCACTCAGATAATTAAAAAAAATTTATTACCATTTTTTATTTGTTATAACCAGGTTGTATTTTATAGCCGTAATTTTTTTATTAGTAAAACTAATTGTTATTGTATAAAAAGACAAATATTGTGAAATTTGTGGCAAAAAATATTAATAGGGACCTTAATTGGTCGGCTAGCTTTATTATCTGATAATGTTTTAATAGAACATGGTGTGTAGCGTATTTAAAAGTGCTTAAAGGTACTTCTTTTCGATTTTTAAAAGCCCTTAAAGGTGCTTTTTTTTATTGGGTGTTTTTAAAAAGTGCTTAATTTTTCCTTTTCGAAAATGAGGTTTTAATTCTTTATTACGTCGATTTTCGCCATGTATTGGGCAAAAGCGTGCCTTTCACAATGTTCTATTCAACGTTTTTACAATTCATTCAACCATAATCCATCTTGGCGTACCATCGGTCCATAGCGTATGAAAACGCCAATCATTTTACATGTTTTACATTATTTCATCATGATCAAGTAAAGTCTTTGAAATTTATTTTGCGTTTTTTAATGTATATAGTGCTTAAAAATATTTTTTGAGTGCTTAAAAAGTACTTAAAAGGTGCTTATTTTTTGTTGAAAGATTTGGCTACGCACCCTGTTGTAGGAAACGTGGGAAAGTGAAATAGTAAGATTATTGTTTAGCGACATAATTTGTACATGTTACAGTACTTGTACAGTACAGTACATGTTACAGTATTTGTACATGTTCCATTTACAGTCAAATCACAATAATGCATTTAGTGACTATAGGGAAAAAAAGCTACCTATTTTCCCTTTCAAAAAAGAGTCACACCTTTCTCACTTTTTTTGAAGTTTTAATAATTGTTTCATTTGCTTTCTAAAAATATCTATTTATATTTAGAAATATAAATCGAGTGTAACATGAAATAAACCAGTTTTAAATAACATTTCTTCGAAAGTATTTGAAATAATACTGAATTCATTCGTTTAAAAATAATTCCTTCTGTTGAATTATGTTACTGTGTAGATTTCAGTCGAAGAGCAGCTGCGATTCTTAATTACTGCTTTCTAATAAAGTTTCACAGCATACAAGCGAAACACGAGATGTTTTAATTAGTTGTACAAATTAAATCTGCGACGCTTTCTTTTAAATGGAATTGTGATTTTGAAATAAGTGTTCACAAGGGAACATATGAAATCGATTTTAAATTAACTTACACTGAGTGAATCTTCGTTTTTACTTAACTTAACTATTTAGATGCTCGATATTACAGAAGAAACAATTGACTTTTCTGTAAAAATTAAAGTTCGATGTCATAAATTTTTATGTTCAAAAGTTTTATTTTGTAACCGTCGTTGAACTGCCGACCCAATTTAGGGTTTGCAATTACTAATGTTCAACTCCGCCTTCTAATTTTGAACTCAATCCAGAAGACAAGGGAACTCCTGGATCAAGTACTAGGAGAAATTTGCCTTCGTGGAGGGCTTTTTGAGGGAACCCGCGTTTGCGTTACACGGAGAGGAAAATAACGAAATTCTTCGACAGTTAGTTTGACGGCAAGGGGATTCTAACCCATGATCCGTCAACCGAAGATATTTTACCCCAGCAGTTTGTTATTCCAGAGATATTCACTAAAAAATTGTAGATGCATGTTCTTCCAGCAACAGATTCAGGAAACAGATATCTTATTACCTCAATATGTATGTCTTCTAAATATCTAGATGCCAAATCGATAACGAACAGGGAATTTGAAAAAAAATTAAGAAGACAACTATAAACTCATCTAGAATGATAGAGGTGCTGATATTAATTTTTTGTTTAATAGGTTTTCCAAAAGAGATGCAATGTGATCAAGGAACATCCTTTGTCAGTGATCTTTTTTTACGGAATTTCGGGAAAAACTTGGAATACGAGTAGTACATGTTGAATATCAGTGCAACATGCACAAAGTAATTCCGTCGGATGTTTTCACAGGACTGTGAAATGGATTTTACAAGTCCTATGTTTAGAGTCGAGAATAAATTGGGAACAACCTCATGTTTTGATTTAAGATCTGTAGTACGTGACAGTACCGAATTTACGTCAGCTGATTTAGTTCATGGAAAAAATCTTCGAGCACCCATGACTTTGTTTAATGAAAAATTTACTGGGACAGTGGATTCGGAAAATGTGGTCATCGAATGCTTTTTCTCCCTTCTAAATCGAATGAGAAGAAGCCAAGAACTTGCTATTCAACATATGGAAAATACCAAAATGAAATAAAAAATCTGGTACGATAAAAAAGACATTAAGCGAGACTTCAAAATTGGTGATGTGGTTTTAGTTATAGCACCCACAAAACCTAATAAATTATGTGTTCAGGGGATTGGTCCAATGAAAGTGGTCAAAAAATTGTCCCAAACCAATTATGTGTTGCAAATGCCAAAACAAGATAAGACTCACGTATTTCAATCAGGTAAAAAACTTATTTCCAAAGACCTGATACCGTAAATTTAGTACAACTAAAATCCCAAACTACTTTAGATTGCCACTGCCAGTCGAAATCGCTAATAGCTGAAAATAATGAGGGAGTTAAGAAATTACAGCAAGTTAGTAAAGTAGAAACCCGACTCGATGATCGCCAACAGGACAAGTTGGATGCCTTAACTCACTTATGCAAGTTAAACTCGCTTATGTTGGAAAATCTAGAAAAAGTTAATAAGTAACTATCGTCAAAAAGATTAATTGAAATCTTTGCTTGAAAAACTCATCGATTTCTTTTCAAATAAACTTGGTTGTTGAATTTGATATAGAGTTAGAATCCGAAAAACTTATGTATACTAAAACTTATGTATTTTTCATCGTCAAACTAAAATATTAAAAGAGAAAGTAGAAAAAGTGCTAAATGTGCTAAAATAATCAAAGAAGGCGAATCTGATTTTGCTTCACCATTAATATTTGTCGAAGCCTCGTGCAAGACTTTTTTGATGGAACTAAACCGTATTTGCGTTAAACGGCAAAAAAAAAAACAAAGAAATCTTCCCTGGCGGCAAGGATATTCTTACCAATTCAAGGATTTTTCTGAGGATATTTTCCATGAGTCCTGTCGTTGGTGCGAGCCCGGAGCAGAAAGCGAATCGACCAGCCAAAGCTGGGATTCGAATTAGTTGGTTGCTTTATCTTCTGATTTTTAGAATAAATATTTTTCAGAAAATGAAAATTGAAAAAAATTACAATGGAGTTATAAATAATAAAACAAAGCAGCATTCAACGCGTTTCCCAAATTAGTTAATAGAAATGGCTTTATTCTTAAATTATCTGACATATTTAAATTAAAATAAAATTGGGTGCAGTTCTTAAAAATGCTAATAATTGTTAGGAATCACCAACCACCTGACAATAATTGAAATATTTTGCAAAAAAACAAAAAATACAAGTATAGTCTGTTTCTTAAATATCGTTTGATATTTCATAGACAATTCTTATTTCGCAGAAGTAGTTCTTATTTCGCAGAGTAGTACAAAGACTTTACTTTTATTTGCTTTTATTATAATTATTTCTTCCAATAATTATAAGTATCTCTCATTGCTGAATGATATTAATGATATCATATTAAAAACATGTATCTTGTGCTTTAAAATGAAAGCATTTTTAAAAATAGAGAAAAAAAACTTGAATTTTGTAAGGTTGTAATATTTGTTCTTTTAACGCTTTCATAATTAATTGTTCTTTTATTGACATTGCTAATATTTTTTTAATGTTAACCGGAAATACTATTTTGTTATTGTAGTTTATCGCAATATAATTCTAAATTTTTTAATTAAAGTCTAAATTTGGTTTAAGTTTCAAAGAATAAATGGTGTTAATGTTTTTAAAAATGATTTTTAAGTGTTTGAACCGAATTTCTGATGAACATACAAATGAAACCTTTTAATAATGATAATATTTCCTCTTACATTTTTATTGTATTCGGTTCTAATAAAATTATTAGTGAACTTTATTTGTCTTTAAGTAAATTCGTATCAAATGTTCATTCAATCATTATTTATTTCCTATTCTTAACTATTTACTTCTTAGTACTATTTAATTATTTACATATTATTATTAATTTCTATGCCAGTGAAAGATAATTTAATATTTATTTACTTTTTCTTATTTTTTTTCTAAATATTTCTTTATAAATAATTTTTTACAAATTTCATTGGTTATTCAAATCAATTCTTTTATTTAAAAATTAGTTTATAATTTATTAATAATTTAAATCAAATTTCTGATTTTAATCTCAGTATGCCGAACTTTAGTATAAAAGAATTTGTTCATAGATGGCGCAACTGTCAAATCTGTGAAATCATTTCAGAAAAAAAGTAATGAAGTATGCAGAATTTATTTCCAATCAACTCAACAGGAACGGAGAGCACTTAGTCACGTGATTTGCATTCAGTTCATATCTATAATATAGGGGCACCATTTTTATGGTAGCTTCACAAAATATTTCCTTGCCGTTATTTCAAAATTTTCTTGAAGGTACAATCTTGAAGAACGTAACTTCGTTACAATTCCATGAAACATTCGAAGTTTGTTATTTGAAAACAATTGTTGATACCAATTTTTTTCTTTAAAAGTTTAAATTCATTGATTAATATTATGTAAGATATTGAATCCTTCAAAAAATATTTAGAAACGACAAGTTTTTTTTAACGTCTCAAAAATTCATATCTTAAAATTTTGAAGCGAATTTTTTAAATTACATAGACCTGAAAATAAAGCTTAAATAAGCATAGGTTTAAAGCGTATTTAATATTTAACAAAATAATATTTAAATAAAAATTTAAACTAACAAAAACTAATCAAAAAGAGTTTTTTTTAATAAAAATTTGCTTTGAAATCTTGTTTCATATATATATATATATATAAACAAAAACATCAAAGCCTGTTTGCCGGTTGAAATCTGAAGTTTCCAATTATCGCCTTTTAACTCCATCTCTGCTTCCTTGCTCAATGAATGAGTTCTTGATGACTTTAATCTTAATTTTTTAATCTTTCTCAATAGCGATTCGTCAGACGTAGATAACGTTTTTGAATATTACCAAATATTACCACCAATGGAATATTACTACTTCAAGACACTTAATATATATANCGATTTTCGACCGTTGCCATTCGTGGAGGTGTAATGAGGCTTTTTTTGTCTCCGTGTAAGAGAAATATATATATATATATATAGATATTTGTCGGGTGTCAGACTGGGAGTAAGGTGGCCAGAGGAACACTTGCATAAGGGGCAACCAAAGAAATGAAGTTTTTTTTAAATTTATTTTTTAAGTTTTTTTAACTTCACTCACAGAAATATAAAATTTTTTACTGATTTCGTCATTCACTAACTTGATTAGAAATTTCGAACTTTCTTTATCTATCTAATGCTTCATTTCTAATGTTTTATGTTTCATTTTAAAAGCTTTATTTTTAAATTGACCTCCCATTCTGGAAAATAGAATTTTTTTGACAAATTATAGAATTACTTTTGTTGGTCCATTGCAGCATTATCTTTAAAATACATAACAGCAGGCAAGCAAAGATCAAAAGTACCTTTGCATTAAAATATTTTTCTCCTTTTCCTTTTTTCATTTTTTGGGAACATCCCTGGGCTTAAACATTTATCGGGAGATGTTCCAACATACATCGGGAAATGTCATAACATTTATCGGGAGATTTCCAACAGTACATTAACACTAGGTTGAGATATCGTCTCCTTTAAAAATTTAAATAGTGACGTAGGTTTATTGCCAGTTCAACCTTGTCGATTGTATTTTGTCAGATTTAAATAGTGTTTCTTTTTTATAATCGGCTAGATTTGTGATTGGTAAACTTTTTTGATTTTCCTTTTGACTAAATTATAATTATACATTAAGAATAGTCCTTGGAACGCTTTGTATGAAGAAGTTGCAATTACATAATTTGATATGTTACTCCTAACCCAATAAAATTTAAATTTGATTCTTAAATGAAATCAAATCAAATATGTCTTTTGAGAGCGTCTTCCTCATATTTTAAAATATAATTAAGAAGAGTGGCCAAATGGGACTGATACGGACAGTGAAACCTCTATGGAGCGGTCACTCTTGTCCAAAACAAAATGGTCGTTAAAGGAGGTTGGTCGTTCTTAGGGGTCACCTCCATTGACTTCAAAATGTTATTGAAGGTACAGTGCTCAAAAATTAAATAAATAAATAAAAAATAAATAAATTAAAATCACCCTGAATAACTTTTCCTAATGATCAGATTTTCACGTACTAAGTGTCAATCTTAATGGTCTCTGGAGGTGATTTCAAACATGCTAATTAATTAGGCCTACCTATTAATTAAGCTGCGAAATAATACACAAAAACGCACTTTTTCTGAGTAAACATTTATTTTTTTCACATATTTGGATTCCTGACCCTCAAAAAAAAGGGGCGGAGGTGATAAAATTTCAGAAAGATTATAAATTGGGGGGGGNGGGGGGGGGGGTTAATACGTCAAGCAACAGCCAAGCAAAGTCACCGCCGCAAATAAATATTTTAGGATAACGCACAGACAAATAAGCAATTACTTTAAACGATTGTTAATTTAGAGAAAAACTTTTAAAGTGCCAATAAAAATTCAACAAAATAGTTTGGTATATTATCCGTAAAAAAATCTACTTGGTAGCATAAAAAAAGAGTAAAAAATATAATGAAATAATTAGTTGAATAGTGCTATAAATCACACGTGACCAGGTAGTTAAAAATTTAATTTCATATTAAAGATATTAGTTACTGAGACACTTTTAAGACGCTTAAAAATTTTGGCTACGCATTCGACAGTTTTTTATGTTCGGTATCTTTATACTCCTTGTTTAGTGACTTATAAAACATCAACACTATTTTAGATGATCTATATTGAAGTCCCAAGAAATAATAAAAAAGACAATCAATAATTTATCTTCATTTTTCGAAAAAATAGTATGCTTAATAAATAGTCAGCTGCTTTGAATCGGATAATTTTAAACAGCTGAGTGTTTTTAATTAGTATAATATATACATATACACTCTATAACAAAAAAATCGAAGCACCAAGAAGCAATCATCCGATTGCTTTGAAATTTCGTATGCATGAATGTTTTGAACAGATATGGCTGGAATGATGCCGACTGGGGACGTATAGTCTTTAGCGACGAATCCCGCTTCCAACTGTGTCCTGACGATCATCGAAGACGTGTTTGGAGACGCACAGGGCAGAGGGGGGATCCTGCCTTCACTATTGCACGCCACACCGGCCCTCAACAAGGCATTATGGTCTGGGGTGCCATTTCCTTTGACAGCCGGACCCCTTTGGTCGTCATTAGAGGTACACTTACTGCACAGCGGTACGTCGACGACATCCTAAGACCTGTTTTGCTACCGTTCCTTTTGCAGCGCCCTGGGCTGGTTTTTCAGCAGGACAATGCCAGACCACATACGGCACGTGTTGCTATGAACTGTCTGAAAGCTTGTCAAACTCTTCCTTGGCCTTCCAGATCACCAGATCTCTCTCCCTTCGAGCATGTCTGGGATATGATGGGAAGGCGATTGCATCTGGCACGGAATGTTAATGACCTCGTTCGACAATTGAATCGAATTTGGCAGGAAATACCGCAAGAGACCATCCGGGAGCTTTATCGGTCTATGCCACGCCGTGTGGCAGCTTGTATCCAGGCTAGAGGCGGGTCAACACCTTATTGAACTTGTTACTTTAACTCTGCAATACATTATTCAATTGTTCTGAAATTTTAATCATTTACTATTCTGTACATTGTCTTCCTACCCATCAATTTTCGTTTTAATCGGACAGCCCCTTCCTGGTGCGTCGATTTTTTTGTTATAGAGTATATATATATATATATATATATACATACTATTAAGTTTGTATTTACGTAATCCGATCATCAGATCAAAAGTTATTTATGCACTCCGTTTTTTAGGAAGAACGTTTATTATTTATTTATTTATAATTTTTTTTGAATAACATGAATAGTTTATTCTGTAAATTCAAAATAACTTGGTTCAAGAGCAAATGATAAGGCATTTAAGTTATTTTTTTTAATACATTTAATCGTAAAAAATTTACCTCAAAGTTGGAAGATCCTGAAAGATACTAATTTCTTCTTTTTATTTTTCCATAAATAACTCTTTAATTTCACACTCAAAGAGAATAAATTATCCCTTTGCTTTTTAATATTAAATAATTTGATAAATATGATTATTAAAGTTCAGTATAAATGATATGAAATTAATCGTGACTGATGATGAATTGAGTGAAATTTTAAGGAGTTCCTTTAACTGCGAATATGAAGAAAAAAAATACCATTTAAAAGCTTCAAAAATAACATCTCATCTAACCACACGCGTGTCAATGCAAAGAGTGCAGTTGTATCTTGAAAATTAAAGGACTAGAAATAGACATCCAGCGATCAATCTGGTGCTGATGTTATAAATCTTCCAGTGTACTTTTTTGATTTCTGGAATGTAGTTCGAAAAAAAAATGATTGTTAAAGGCCCTTCAAGTACTAAACTAATCACTTACTAAATCACTGGTAGCTAAGCAGCAGCTAGAACGAAAGTATTATGGTTCACTGTAAACTGATATTTGTTGACATTTTGACCACATTTCTATTGACGCATAAAAAATTGGCCTGAATTTAAATGCAATTTAAAACTAAATTGCTGAGGATGAAAGCAATATTTAGATGAAAAAAAGTTCTCGAAAACATATGCTAACAAGAGGAAATTAGATAATATAAAAGTTCTTGCTGAAAGTATAGTATTAAAGCATTGTTTCATAACTAAATAAAACATTTGTTTATAGAAATGGGCATATGGTTTCATTAGTTTATAGCCACCCCGGAATTCGATTTCCTATCTTTTCCCTTGAGTCAAGAAATAAAACTGATATAAAAGTTCTTGCCTTTCTAATGCTGTTGAATGCTTAAGTAATGATCCGGTTACCATGACAACAGTTGCCTCTAGGGACACGCTTTATTCTGATCTTCATCATATTCAGATGATGCGCTGAAGTATGGATAAATAAATTTCTAACAAACAAGACAACTTTCAATATAAAATCGATACACATTTGAAGTTTTTAATAAACAGGAAAGGATTGCAAATAAGTTGATAAAGAGGTAAAGAAACTGAAAATTTAAAAAATTAAAATTTGCAAATTTTTTGAACAATTTTTTTAATGGAAGAATTATTGTAAAATCTGTTTATGTTTGATATTAGGTACTTAATTCAGATGTACGAAAACTTTAGGCAATATGTTATTGAGATACCAAACATTTTAAAACTAAATATTAAGCAATTAGATTGTATAATAATTTCTATTCTCAGAATTTAATTCATCTTGCTGTCGTTATGTTACATATTTTTAAGAAAATGTTTTAATTTTTAAGAAATGTTAAAAAAATTGAATATAGGATAAATAATTTGGTAAGATAAGGATAAGGATAAATAAATATTTTGGCCTCGATAAGGATAAATAATTTGGTCAAAATTCTATTGGGACTCGACATTTCTAAGGAGTAATATAAATCAACTACATTTTTGTGCACTAGTTTTTTTCTTTTTTACGAATCACACCGACCACAGTGTAGAATATCCCCAGTGGTAGATGGATCAAGGATTAACCTTTGGTTTTAATTAGAATATTTTTGTCGTCGTGCTAAAGCTAAAAGGTTTTTGTAGTCGTCTCGTAATGCAAATTTGGGTTGATTTAATAAAAAAAAATGGTGATTTTGTCTTCACATTTGGGATAGATCTAAAATCTACAAGTTTACAGAGTTAAATAGTGATACAGATCAGCTATTCAATGATAGTGATACAATCCTTAATATGCTCAATCATAGATGCTTTTATACCAAACTTTTCCACCCAAAGATGTTTGTTAAATGTTCAAAACTAAACATTTTAAGCTAGTGAATATGTAAGACGTTTTATAAACATGTGATAAATTTAATAATCCAGATTACATTCATAATCCTCTTTGTAAACGAGAAAAATCAGTTAAGCGATGTGATAACATAAATAAAAGTTTCATTATGTGTGCCCTGAAATCTCTGAGTTATGATGCTGACAGAATTATTGTTTGTTTTCTCAACCAATGGAAGACTTCTGATATCGTTAGAACCATATTTATCTATATAGAATCATACCCTTTGGAGGTCATTTTAAAGAGGATAATTTATTCATCAACACTTATCCTTATTTTTCATTGGTTTGTTTTTTAATCTATAAAAATAATACAGTTTTTTTTATATATCTCATTGTATTAAGAGGGTGATATCAGTCTTTTTTATGTTATTCAAGATATGGGGTTTAGTATATGATCAAGTTTTGCAAAAAATATTTATCAAACTAACAAAATTTTTTTTTTAAAAAATTAAATGTCGTCAATTAAAGTTTGCTTAAAACATTTCCTTCCACCCATTATTTTCACAAATTTTATTATCCTAACTATTTTAAAATTTGTGCAAAAAATTTTGAATAATGCGAAAATAAATGTATAAGATTTTTTTAAAAAAATTTTTTTTACAAAAGAAGATTTTTTATTTTATTTTATAACCGTTGTTGAACAGCCGACCCAATTTTATGGGTTTACGACTACTAATGTTCAACTCCGTAGCCTTGTAATTTTGAACCCAATCCAGAAGACAAGGGAACTCCTGGATCGAGTATTGGGAGAAATTTGGCTTCGTGGAGAACTTTTTGATGGAGCTAGCCCGCATTTGCTTTACATAGAGAGGAAGACCACGAGAACCTCCCACGGTTGGCCTAACGGCAAGGGGACTCTAACCCATGATCCGTCTACCACTGAGGTTATTTCACGTCAGCACTGTGGTCGGTGCAAGCCGGATGCGGAATTCGTATCGACTGGGATTCGAACCCTGTTCGCCACATTGGAAGGCGAATGCTCTATCCCCCGAGCCATCGCGGCTCAAAAACTACAGAAAAACTACAAGTACTTTGAAAAAAAAACTACAAGTGCGAAAGAAATTTATGAAGACCTAAGATTTTGAGATTTAGCAGAATTATCAAATCAACAGCAAAAAATAGCTGGAATAGTGCTGTTTTAAGTTTAAAAATAACTTATATATTTATTATTAAAGGTATTGTAATTTTAGAATGACTACATTGTAAATTCACGGCAAAAGCTGGAGGGCTGTTCTCTTCTCAGGTTTAGTCTAAAAAGCGATAGTGATCATTGTTTGATTTCGGGAGAACTTGGAACCCGACATAATTCATAAGACACCCGTGATACTAATGAGGCAGTGTCTGTGTGTGGGGTGGTAGGAGGACGTCGTAAATAGAGATGACATCTTGATGTTTATGTGCTCCCTTATGCTGGTGTACTAGGGGATGATAACATGGCTGCAGGACGATAATGCAACATCACGATGGGCTCGCATCGGGGATGATTATCTTCAACAGCAAACAATTCAGCAATTTTGATTAACGAACTTACAGTCTCTGGCCAAATTATTAGAAACACTATAAGATTCTATATAAAATCTTAATTATCAGGTGATACTATACACCATTATTGTTTTTGCGCGTTTGAAACCAGTTTACATTTGTTTATGTTCGTGTATCAATTGATCCCTGGCGTTACGTTAAAATACAAATACGAGATACAATACGTTAAAATACAATATGCTAAATAAAATACAGTACGTTAAAAATAAATACAAATAGGAAGTATATGAAAAATTTCCCGAATGAAACCCCATTACATGTATGTTTAAATACAGAAGTATTGTATATAAACTCGTGTAAAACATGTAATTATTAACACACTACAGTGCGTCTATTAATTTAGTCTAATTATTATAATATACTAATATTATACCTGATTTAAAAAGCATTCTATATTTATATAATATACTGTCTAATTTATCCGATTGTCGAATTTATATTATATATCGTCTAATTTAACCAAATGATACACTAACAGGCCAGGAACTGTAAATCCTGAAGAGCATGTTTTAGATGCTTTTGGAAGACGTGTAGCTTCTTTCACTCTTCCATCTCAGACCCTTGCCGCGCTTGAAACTGCTTTGCAAGAACAATGACTTGCACTTCCAACGGAACTGGTAGACCGCATAATGACATGCTAATTGATCGAATAATGACATGCTAATTTCTGTGACACCATAACACAGGGTGCATAGGGTTTTTAAAAAGTGTTTAAAGGTACTTATTTCTGATTTACGTTTTTTAAAAGCCTTTAAAGGTGCTTTTTTTATTCGGGGTTTGTAAAAAGTGCTTAATTTTCGATCTCTTAGAGAGAGATTTATGCTTTTACCGTGTCGATTGTCGTTCTAAATTTTAAAAAATTCATGATTTTCGCAATTTTCTCTGCAATATTTATTAGTTATTTTTATCATGATTCTGTAAAGTTTTTGAAAATGTTTTTAAATTTTATCGATTCTTATG
The DNA here is from genome assembly GCF_043381705.1 of Parasteatoda tepidariorum. Taxonomy (NCBI): domain Eukaryota; kingdom Metazoa; phylum Arthropoda; class Arachnida; order Araneae; family Theridiidae; genus Parasteatoda; species Parasteatoda tepidariorum. The sequence goes on from NC_092215.1 coordinate 44,711,031, forward strand.
TTTATAAATTAAGAACTTTAAACTAAACGACCTGGAAGTGCCTTGCTTTTTGAGGGACCTAGAAGCCAGCAGACTTGTTTGTCTCGCTTTGCAAGTGGTCACTTGAGGTGTCTGTCGTATGTTCAGGGGCGAAAGACTTTTGGACTTTGCACTAAATGTAGGACTGCTCAGGCTTCGCCCGAGCATATTCTAAACTGTATCGATTTTAAGATCGACGAGGTTTCTTCAAAACCTCATCTGTTTCTAGACTTCCTGGACATTTTTGGACTTATGGAATTGGTCTAATTGGGATGGACCTCTTGGGGATTAGAAATAACAACAACAGAACTTTAAACGATGGAAAAAATAATTTTTATTAATGCACAGATCCTAATTATGATTTTTTTTCTGGGAAAGTGATTAAAATTATTTTTTTGAGTGCTTAAAAAGTACTTAAAAGGTGATTATTTTTTGTTAATAAATCTGGCCACGCACCCTGTAACAGTATGGTTAATATTTTTAAAGTTATTTCATACATTATATTATGTGCAGTATAATGCGTGCAAGTTTCATCAAATTCTATGAGTAACTTTTTGAGTTATGGTCATTTTTATGACTTTTTCTTAATTTATGATACCCAGTTTACAACATTTTTACGTTATTCTTCATTTCATTCTTTAATTCATTGCTCAAAGACTTTTTTACATATACAGGATGTTTCCATTGTATATTTTCCGCAAACATATTTCTTCTAATTATTATTATCTCTATAATTCTTATAATTATAAGAATATATAAGAAATGTAATTCTTATAATTAATATTATTTCTCCTAAGAACTTGTGCTGTCTCGATTGTTTCGACATTTTCCTTTGTAAAAACTAATAGTTAGTTAGAAATGAAGTAAAGCTATCAAAATAAAATATAAGCTACTTACCAAAACATTTAGTTTTTGCCACTTTTTCTTACACAAAAATGCCAATCTAAAAATTTTAGGTTCTTTCTTGAAATTTGAATTAACAGTTATTTTGATTAAACTAACAACGCAACAGTCTTTGCAGAAATGTGCAACTAATCGAATGCAATCCGTTGAACACGCATTACATCGTAATTTCTGATCCGATGACCTTATAAAGAAAGAAATTGTTCTCCCGGTCAAATGACCAGTTGTGGAATACGGCGAGTAATATTTGAAACAGGCAAAATATTAAAAAAAATAATAGATTATTAACTGAATTGTTAGAAAAAGTCATGAAGTCAAATGTGCAAAAACGAGAAGATAATTTTCGATGCCAAAGTTCTTAAACGGTCATCTGACCGGTTATGATATGCTTAGTGTTAAAATTATTTTAAAGAGATTAAGCTGAAAACTTAATCTCTTTAATTTAGTTTTTGCCACTTTTTCTTACACAAAAATGCCAATCTAAAAATTTTAGGTTCTTTCTTGAAATTTGAATTAACAGTTATTTTGATTAAACTAACAACGCAACAGTCTTTGCAGAAATGTGCAACTAATCGAATGCAATCCGTTGAACACGCATTACATCGTAATTTCTGATCCGATGACCTTATAAAGAAAGAAATTGTTCTCCCGGTCAAATGACCAGTTGTGGAATACGGCGAGTAATATTTGAAACAGGCAAAATATTAAAAAAAATAATAGATTATTAACTGAATTGTTAGAAAAAGTCATGAAGTCAAATGTGCAAAAACGAGAAGATAATTTTCGATGCCAAAGTTCTTAAACGGTCATCTGACCGGTTATGATATGCTTAGTGTTAAAATTATTTTAAAGAGATTAAGCTGAAAACTTAATCTCTTTAATTTAGTTTTTGCCACTTTTTCTTACACAAAAATGCCAATCTAAAAATTTTAGGTTCTTTCTTGAAATTTGAATTAACAGTTATTTTGATTAAACTAACAACGCAACAGTCTTTGCAGAAATGTGCAACTAATCGAATGCAATCCGTTGAACACGCATTACATCGTAATTTCTGATCCGATGACCTTATAAAGAAAGAAATTGTTCTCCCGGTCAAATGACCAGTTGTGGAATACGGCGAGTAATATTTGAAACAGGCAAAATATTAAAAAAAATAATAGATTATTAACTGAATTGTTAGAAAAAGTCATGAAGTCAAATGTGCAAAAACGAGAAGATAATTTTCGATGCCAAAGTTCTTAAACGGTCATCTGACCGGTTATGATATGCTTAGTGTTAAAATTATTTTAAAGAGATTAAGCTGAAAACTTAATCTCTTTAATTTAGTTTTTGCCACTTTTTCTTACACAAAAATGCCAATCTAAAAATTTTAGGTTCTTTCTTGAAATTTGAATTAACAGTTATTTTGATTAAACTAACAACGCAACAGTCTTTGCAGAAATGTGCAACTAATCGAATGCAATCCGTTGAACACGCATTACATCGTAATTTCTGATCCGATGACCTTATAAAGAAAGAAATTGTTCTCCCGGTCAAATGACCAGTTGTGGAATACGGCGAGTAATATTTGAAACAGGCAAAATATTAAAAAAAATAATAGATTATTAACTGAATTGTTAGAAAAAGTCATGAAGTCAAATGTGCAAAAACGAGAAGATAATTTTCGATGCCAAAGTTCTTAAACGGTCATCTGACCGGTTATGATATACTTAGTGTTAAAATTATTTTAAAGAGATTAAGCTGAAAACTCTATTCGTCAATGAAACAAATTATTCGGTGTTTACATTGAGAAATTGATGCAATAATAATAATATTGAGTATACTCATATGATTGAGCTGTAATAATTTGATTAAGATGTAATAATATAATTGAGCAGTTCAGAAATTTGTTATAGAAATATGTTAGAATGTTTAAAAAATTAATACAAAAGCTTCTAAATATTTAAAAACTGATTTGTATACACAGTACCCTTGCCACAATTTTTTTAAATAAAGGTATAATCATTCATTTTGCGGATGCTTTACATGCTCATTTAACTTATAATCAATAATTTATCTTCAAAAACAATTAAACTGGTTAATTTTTTTAAAATTTAAAAAAAATTGAAAAAATTAAAAAAATTTAAATCCCTAAGGCTTTTCTATTTTTACGTATTTTCAAAAATTTTTTTTTTCTTTAAATATTCATCTTAACAATTTGTGCATTCATTTTTTTGAAATAACAATTAAAATAATTTTTATAGATTATTTTGTAGGAAAGTGGCAAAAAAAGGTTAAAAATTCCTATCAGGTATATATAACATGCTGTAAAAATTGTAATATCTCATAAAATGCTTATTCCATGCACAGTTTAACTAAGTGTATTATGCTTAAGATAAAAAAGTTTACTTCAGAACTTTATCTTAAATAGAAAAAATTCCTTAGGGAATTGATTAAGATTAAAACTCAAAATTATCATCTATGAGAAAAAGTGCTTTAAAGTTTGTCTGCTGAGCAAGTTTCGGTATTAGGGCAATCTAAAATCATTCATAACTTTTTTAAAAATGCAGATAGAGAGAGGATTTTTTTTCAGTACATTTGAAATAATTTTAAGTCTTATGATAAACAAAAAATTTTTTCTCTCGATGTTTTGGTCATTTTTTGGGTACTGCGACCCCTTAATAGAGATACCATTTCTTCCAAAATCATTTTTTTAATAAAAAAAGCGTAACAAATTTGATGACTTTTTTTCTTTTGCAAATAAAATTTACTTAATTTATTCAGAAATTTTACAATTTAGTAAAGTTGATCAGTCATTTTATACAAATGAACATTGCATGAAACAAACGCTAAAAAATAACAAAGATTGCGAAAAAAAATCAGAAATAACGAAGCAAGAGATATTTTCTACAAATAAGGTACTAGTTGTCAAATAGAGCTGAAATATCCAAAAGAAAACAATGAATCGGTATAGAGTATTTTATTGATTTCACTATAGCTGGTGTCAAAAATTCTTCATCTCAAATAAAATTTTCTAATGCGATATCATTTTCAAATTGAAGTAATTTAAAAACTGAATTATAAGATAATTTACGTAACTGTTTTATCAAAAAGATTAATAGCCATTTTATTGCTTGGCTATAAAAGTATCAAAGAAGACGATTTAAATTGAATTGTGTTTTTATTTTTGCGATTTTGCGCATCCCTCGTATTTTATGACACGTTGAAATAAGGAGATAGTTTCTTTAAATATGTTCTCAACTTTTCAAACGGTAAAAGAAAAAACTAATTTTAATTACATTTGATAAAAGTAGTTAATTTTGGATATTTCATTGAAAAGATTTCTTTACTATTAATAAACAAAGCAATTTCAGTATCTTATGAACCGTCATCTTATTTCAAATAAACCATTTTGAATAAAATATTTTCATCAACATTAAGTAGCAATTTTTGTAATTTGGAAGCACTTTCTGGTAATTTAAAAATAAAGTTGGTAAGACTCGAGTTTTGAAAAATACTCACCCTTGTGGTTTTGAAAGATTCAAATTTCTTTTAAGAGCGAACAGAGTTCGGATCATTATTTGCTAAATTAAAAACGTGATTGTCATCAGAATGTAATGAATAAAGGACTTTTGAAAAGAACATCTTATCTAATTTCTTAAAAAACCTGCAATAAATAAACATATTAAGCAAAGAATTTTAAAACTGAAAGATTTGGACGTGGTTTTGAATGATTCAAATTCGTTCTAAAGAACAGAGTTCGGATCATTATTTGCTAAATTAAAAACGTGATTGTCATCAGAATGTATTGAATAAAGTACTTTTAAAAAGAACATCTTACCTAATTTTAAATTTAAAATAAAAAACGCTGCAATAAATAAAAATATTAGGCAAAGAATTTTAAAACTAAAAGATATGGATGCAATATAATAAGAAACCTTATTTTCCGATTCTAGAGGGGAGATGTTTTAGCACACCATGTAGTCATTTCTCTGTATTATTGTGTAATGTCACGCAATTTCTGGTTAGTGCATATCTGGAATCTATACTAAGTAAGCGTTCGTTTTCTAATGAGATGATCCTGGTTCGAATCCCAGCGATGGCTGGTCGATACGAATTCCGCACCCAACTTGCACCGACCACAATGCTGACGTAAAAATATCCTCAGTAGTAGACAGATCATGGGCTAGAGTCTTCTTGCCGTCAGGCCAACCGTGGGAGTATTTCGTGGTTTTTTCCTCCATGTAACGCGGGTTAGTTCCATCAAAAAGTCCTCCACGAAGGCAAAATTTCTCCCAATACTTGATCCAGGAGTTCCCTTGTCTTCTGGATAGGGCTAAAAATTACAAGGCTACTGAGTTGAACATGAGAAGTCGTAACCTCAAAATTGGGTCGGCTCTTCAACGACGGTTATTGAATAAAATAAGAAGGAGTTGGATGTGAAAGTGACATCTCATCATAAGCATAAGTTATCATTATATCATCAGAAGCTCTTCAATTGGAAACCAAATAAATTTAGATTTGTTATGCTTAGAAAAAAATTTTCCTTTTAAATCTTTTTAATAAATAAGATTTTTGTAGCATATTTTCTAGAGTTTTGTAAATTTGCATTCTCTTTTCGGATACATACGTACTGCTTTAAAATTTTATATGAAGCTTGAAAAAGGTTTCTTCTACTACATAAGCATATTAATTATCAGTTGTTTAAAATACTCATTAAAAATAGGAAATTTATTTTTTATTTTTATCTGTTTTTTATTTCAGGTAAAAAGAAATCAAAAGTTTTAAAATTTCCTCGAAAGAATAATTAGTTTTCCTCTAAAAATAACTTATCAATTTGTTTCTAAAATAAAAGCGTGACTATTCTAGAAAAACTGAGATAATCTTAAAGAATTGAAGAAATTTGCAACTTTTGAGCTAAAGCAACTTCAAAACTTTACAAGATATTACTCAAAAATAGATTAAAATCAATAATATCCGACAAGATTTTTAAGAGAACTTCGTCCCTTGATTCAGATGACTCAGTCATTTTACTTTGCTTTTGAAAAAAAGATCTACTTTTTATTATTTTTTCGCGAAACAACAATTTTTTTTAAATTATATTTTTGAGAAACAACAATTTTTTTAAAATTATATTTTCGAGAAACAACAATATTTTTTTATTAAAATTTATTTTAATTGTAGCTTTTCCACCACGACAACTTACTGAATGAATGGTTTCCTTAGTTTGTTTCTTCTTTTAAAAATAATAAAAATTGAGCTAAAGCAACTTAAAACTTTATAAAATATAATGCAAAAATAGCTTAAAATCAATAATTTCCGACAAGATTTTAAAGAGAACCTCATCTCTTGATTCATAAGACTCAGTCATTTTACTTTGCTTTTGAAAAAAAGATCTATTTTTTATTATTTCTTCGAGAAACAACAATTTTTTTTAATTATATTTTCGAGAAACAACAATTTTTTAAAATTATATTTTCGAGAAACAACAATTTTTTTAAATTATATTTTCGAGAAACAGCAATTTTTTTTTTATTAAAATTTATTTTAATTGCAACTTTTCCACCACGACAACTTATAGAATAGATGGTTTCCTTAGATTGTTTCTTCGTTCAAAATAATAAAAATTGAACTAAAGCAACTTAAAACTTCATAAAATATAATGCAAAAATAGCTTAAAATCAATAATTTCCGACAAGATTTTAAAGAGAACTTCATCTTTTGATTCATAAGACTCAGTCATTTTACTTTGCTTTCGAAAAAAAGATCTATTTTTTATCACATTTTCGGTAAACAACAACTTTTTTTATTAGAATTTATTTTAATTGCAACTTTCCCTCCACAACCACTTATAAAACAAATGGTTTCCTTAGTTTTTTTCTTCTTTTAAAATAATTCTTTTTCTTTACAAGATCCTATTTTTTCGTTCATTTTTTTAATCGTACTTTTCAACGCTATTTATTTTCTAATTTTTTCTCCTCATTAGATGTGTTTTTATACATTACTTTCATCTTCGTTATTGTCCTTTTTTTTCTTCTTAAGAACAATTATCTGGCTTGAGGTATAATTTCGTGATATTATCAGTTAGAATGCTTTTTTAAACATCATTTAAAATAATTCTCTGCAAACTAACTAATTATACCAGCTTAAAAGAGATTTATAAATTTAAAAAGAGCAGAAAACTTCCAATTTTTTTAAGTACAATGTTGGTTTTACAATTTAATTTTTTTAAAAAAATAATTGTTCAATTTATAATTGTTTTTCCTCTACCAAGAAAAGAAACTGTTTTATAAATTGCTTCACGGCAAAAGTTTCCTTTTTTTTCACGAAATTTTTTTTTTAAACATAGCCACCATGTTTTTAAGGATTACTACATGCGTCTAACAGAATTCTTGTAAACTGTCTCTAGGTTTATAATATTATATTATTACTCTAGATAACGTAACACCACCAAATAGACTCCCAACTTTTCCCAGTTTTGCGAAGTTACCGTAACACTTAAACAGCGTCAAAGATTGCAAGCATTAAATTAAATCCAATCACGGATCTTTTTAAACATACTAACCACATTTATTGCAATTATATTTTCTTAAACAATTATACTTTCTTTAATTATATTTTCTTATTACAATTAGATTTCTACGTAGTTCAAGTTTGGATTTTACATAATTGTTGAGTTTAATATCTCCAGTCTTCTAGCAAGAAAAGAAAATATTTCATAATATCCCACACAGTAAAAGCTTCCTTTTTTAACATGTAATTTTTTTTATTTTCTTAAACAGAGTATCCAGTAATATTTTAAGGATTACAACGTATGTGAGTTTTGAGTAACTGTTTCTAGGTTTAGAATAATTTTTAACTCTAGTTTAAACATTCCCTATTACACTCCTAACTTTAGTGAAGTTTGAGTGTTATCGTCGTAACACAATAACGAAAAACTTCTTTCCTTCCCCAAAAATTGCAAGCATTAGATTGAATTTATACACCTTATATACAAATCATTTTATGCTTATAAATAAAAATAAATTTAGTTCTTTAAAATTACTATCTAAAGGTAATTTAATTCTATGCATACTATAAGCATTTCTGAAGCTATAATTCTCCAAGTAATTCCTGAAATTTGGAAAAAAAAATTAAAAGAAAAAAAATGAAAGTGTCTTGTACACTACCTAATATTATTTCTAGGTAGTGTACATAAGAATATTTAAAACGCCTTTTGCTATGTGAAAAGAAATCTAAAATTTTTAAAATTATTTAAATTTTTTTTCTTATTTATATATATATATAAGAAATAAATTCATTATGTTTCAAAAGTTTAAACTGGTTTAAAGAAAATTAAAAAGATTAAATCTTAGCGCAAGTCACTAACCCTGAGCGTATAAACATTTTACTAAAATGGCTTTTTTTAGTTGCCCTCTCAGACTACGCTTTTATTTCTTGAGCAGGTTTTTGCACAAATATGAATGTTATTGGTTTGAAAATTGAAGCTAGAGAGGAACAACCTCTGAATTTATTACTCTATGAAAAGAAATTTCTTACAAAAGGATTTTACAGAAAAATCATGATATCCTTTTTTTTTCAAAAATTATAATAAAAAGCTGCCAAAAGCTTCATATGCTATAACTTAAACATTGTTTAGAAACCTGATTAGCTTTTACACTAAAAGTGGTTATAAATATATTTCGCCAAATAAGGGTTTTGACTTTTTTCATATGCGAAGAATGGGTGAAATTTAAGGAATAAATTTTTATGCTTTTTAAATCAGCGAAGTTGTTAAGTGGTATACAAAGTTGTTGATCTGTTTAAAGTTTAGTTCAAGAGTCTATAATCATGAACAAATAAAAAGAAATTAGGGGTGCATTTTTAATAATTTTTAAAATTAATTTCATACTTATTTCTCCTACTTTTAGCAAAAAAAAAGTTTAAAAAAATTTGAAATGGAGTCGAAAAAAGTGAAAAAGCGAAGCCTTCTTTACTGCATTCACAATTAATTCATTTTCTGGAAAGTCAGTTCGCAAATAAATTTATTATAAAAAATGTTTAGCAGGGAATGAGAGCGTTGCTAAAAAAAGAAAAGAAAAGAAATTTTTTTTTCTTCTCTGAAGCAGAAACAATGTGCTAAAAATTCCGTTTGTTAAATTCTTTTCATCCTAAAAATATTTGTCTATTTAAAGTAATGTAAAAAATTATAATTAATTTGGGTTGCCTTTTTTTCGCATTACATAACTTACAAATCAATAAATACGCAAAATAAGACGTTTTCATATAATTTTGTTCAGGTTCTTATTGTTTTATACGAATTTATAAAAATATAGAAAATATAGTAACCATCATACTTTTTAAACAGTTGAGTATTAATTTATATCTCCATTGGCTTTAAAATATTACAAGGTAAAACAAAGAAACTAAACTGTATGAACATAAATTCAATTTTTAAAAGTATTTTGGCAGAGAAAAAGTATGTTGTCCGTAAAACAAAATGCAATAGGAAAATACTGAAATTTTATAAAAATTTAATAGAGTATGATAAAATATCTGAGTCCTTTTTTTAATTCGATTCCTTTTGATATTCTCCTGAAACATATTTGTTTTTGAAGATGTAAGAGATTTTATATAATTTTTCTTTATAAAATGGGCATTGGCAGATACTTTCCAGTACAAGAAATATATAATTAAAAAACATTTTTTAAGAAAAATAGTACTATAAAGAAAGTAATTGAAGAGAAACTGATAGTTGTCAAACCCACATAAATGACATAACTATCTCAGTCATTTTCATAATTCGGTAAAATTTGAACTTGAAAGAGATTCATGTAATTTTTCTTTACAACATGAGCATTAGTAGACACTTTCAAGTACAAAATTTATAAAATTGTGCGACATTATAGAAAAAGTATTTCCAAAGAATTGGTTGAAGAAGAGATGAAAATTGTTCGATCCATGTAATAAAATATATTACTGAATCAGTTGTTTTCATAGATTTTTACCGTTTGATACACACCTGAAAAATACTTGAAAGTAGACTTCATATAAGACGAGCATTAGTTGACACTTTCAAGTACAAAATTATACGACATTATAGAGAAAGTATTTTTAAGAAATTGATTGAAAAGGAACTGAAAATATACGACCCATATAATAAAATATTACTGAATGAGTTGTTTTCATAATTTTGTTATCGTTTGATACCCACCTGAAAAATACTTGAAAGTAGACATCACATAACATGAGCATTAGTAGACACTTTTAAGTTCAAAATTTATAAAATTATACGACATTATAGAAAAAGTATTTTTAAGAAATTGATTGAAGAGGAACTGAAAATATACGACCCATATAATAAAATATTACTGAATGAGTTGTTTTCATAATTTTTTTACCGTTTGACACCCACCTGAAAAATACTTGAAAGTAGAATTCATGTAACATGAGCATTAGTAGACACTTTTAAGAATAAAATTCATAAAATTATGCGACATTATAGAAAAAGTATTTCCAAAGAATTGGTTGAAGAAGAGATGAAAATTGTTCGACCCATGTAATAAAATATTACTGAATCAGTTGTTTTCATAATTTTTTACCGTTTGATACACACCTGAAAAATACTTGAAAGTAGACTTCATATAAGACGAGCATTAGTAGACACTTTCAAGTACAAAATTATACGACATTATAGAGAAAGTATTTTTAAGAAATTGATTGAAAAGGAACTGAAAATATACGACCCATATAATAAAATATTACTGAATGAGTTGTTTTCATAATTTTTTTACCGTTTGACACCCACCTGAAAAATACTTGAAAGTAGAATTCATGTAACATGAGCATTAGTAGACACTTTTAAGAATAAAATTCATAAAATTATGCGACATTATAGAAAAAGTATTTCCAAAGAATTGGTTGAAGAAGAGATGAAAATTGTTCGATCCATGTAATAAAATATATTATTGAATCAGTTGTTTTCATAATTTTTTACCGTTTGATACACACCTGAAAAATACTTGAAAGTAGACTTCATATAAGACGAGCATTAGTTGACACTTTCAAGTACAAAATTATACGACATTATAGAGAAAGTAATTTTAAGAAATTGATTGAAAAGGAACTGAAAATATGCGACCCATATAATAAAATATTACTGAATGAGTTGTTTTCATAATTTTGTTATCGTTTGATACCCACCTGAAAAATACTTGAAAGTAGACATCACATAACATGAGCATTAGTAGACACTTTTAAGTTCAAAATTTATAAAATTATACGACATTATAGAAAAAGTATTTTTAAGAAATTGATTGAAGAGGAACTGAAAATATACGACCCATATAATAAAATATTACTGAATGAGTTGTTTTCATAATTTTTTTACCGTTTGACACCCACCTGAAAAATACTTGAAAGTAGAATTCATGTAACAAGAGCCTTTGTAGACACTTTTAAGTACAAAATATATAAAATTATACGACATTATAGAAAAAGTATTTTTAAGAAATTGATTGAAGAGGAACTGAAAATATACGACCCATATAATAAAATATTATCAAATGAGTTGTTTTCATAATTTTTTTATCGTTTGCTACCCACCTGAAAAATACTTGAAAGTAGACTTCATGTAACATGAGCATTTGTAGACACTATAAATAGAACATAATTAAAATACATTGAGAAAAAAATAATATTTTAAAATAATTAGTTGAAAGCTGTCCGGAACATTATTGTACATATATATTAAGTATTATAATACATCTTAAATTTCATAATACATAAAAATTATGTGAATTAAATATTATTATATATAAATATTAAGTATTATAATAGATATTAAATATTATAATAAATAAAAATTAAGCGAATTATATATATACGAATTAATTACTTGTCGGAAACGAATTATTCTGCTCTTATATTTTATAATTATGTTCTAAATTATATTCTAAAAAGATAATAAAAAAATAATTTTCACATAATTAAACACCGCTGTCCACAAATTGTTACCATACACTTATATATATTTTTTAAACTATACAATTGGTATTTAAGAACAGTTTTTACCCGTATTATTTCTATTATTGTTTTATTATTTTCAGTTTTATTAATACAATAGTGGTGCACTATTCTTGTCAATATTTATAGCAAATAAATCATACTGAAGCACGCATCTCTTACTTCAGTCAATGAGTAAGCTGTTTAAATCAGAATAAAAGTCTTATTTCACTTTCTGCAAATTATTTTCCAAAAACGAAAAATTATGTTCTGATATTACCTGTTCAGGCAAGACTCTGTTATGAGATCCACTACTTGTTGAGATCGTTTTGTGAACAGTTAAAATGTATTTTTTTTTAAATCTGTGTTAGTATTATTTGGACCTCACAGAATTACGCAAATCTGGTAAATTATTTTTTCTTTTCCATAAAATATACTCAAAACACAACTAATAATTTTAAAAAATCATAACGATAAGCTTCAATATATTTCAGAAATGAACTTTTATATTGTGGCATTCAGGTATAAATCTTGGGTTCATGTTCAATGTTCCAGCTGGGATGATAATGGAGCAAAAGATAAATCATGAAAAAGCAACATTTGGGTATGAACTTTATTATCAATGGTTTTTCTCAATTTTTTTTAAAAGTTTTACTTCATTATGAGTAATCTCAGGTAGCAAAACAATATTATCTAATATTAGATAGATGTAATATAATACTGCGGTGCTAGGAAACGCTAAACTCCTGAATCATATCTTCTAATATTAGAGCTAATATTATATAACATTAAATAGTATCCGATCTAACATTTGAATTTTTAAAATTATCATCTATTTCATTACTTTTGGCCCAGCGTCACTTTTATGGGAAAAGGCTCTTCCTATATATAATATAATAAATATATATTTATGAAAGAAAACAACGAATTAAAATATTCCACGAAATGTTCTTATTTTACCTATGTAATTTTTTGCCAGAAAACGCAAAATAATACTTCATTTTTTTATTTTATAACCGTCGAACAGCCGACCCAAGTTTGGGTTTACGACTACTAATAACTAGCTTAACCCAGTCCCGCCTCCGCAAGGGGGCATCCGGGGACACTCCGAAAGTTCGAAGTGCGCGCAACAGTTCAATCACATAAGCAAACATATTCAAAATTTTCAAATTAGAGTTTTGTTGTTGTTGTTTCTTATCCTCTAATTGTCTGACGTAGTCAGACAAGATCCAGTAGGTTGTTGACCCTCAAAAAGTCGATGACAAGAAGTGGAGAAGCATATAAGTCCTCCTTGGAAAGGCCCAAGCAGTCGAGGATATGTTCGGCCTGCTGGGCTTCACATTTGGAGCAGACTGCATAAGTCTTTCTTCCTTTAAAGTACGAGAGACTATTCGTGTGTTCACTTGCCAATCTGGAAATAGCTGTTTGAGATGCTCTATCACCTATATGAACAAGTGAAGAGCCCGGTTCCTTGACCGCATACCAATGATGAGAACACTTTTTTGATAGATGGCTTTTGATTTTGGACTGATACTCTGAAAAGGTAAGGGCTGAGGACGAAGATGTTAAACGACTACAACCCTCCTTGGCCAAGCGATCCGCTTGCTCATTTCCAAAGATTTCAACGTGGGATGGTATCCACTGAAGATGAACGTCGTGGTGCTTTGAAATAAGTTGAAGTTTAAGAAGGATGGAGATGCTTGTTTTGTCTCCAACTTTAGTCCAGTTGTGTAGGTGCTGAAGGGAGCTGCGACTGTTCGACAGGATCCAAAGATCTCTAAAGTCACTCTCGTTGATTATAGCATCGATGCCTTGTTCAATTGCGATTAATTCACTTCGAAAGATTGAAGTGAAATCAGGATTACGGAGACAGATGGAGTAATTTTGCCCAGATTTTTCAATGAAGACGCCGCTACCAGTTAGGTTTCCCAGTCCACTACCGTCTGTGTAAAATTTTTACGGCGTCACTGAATCTCGCCTAAAATTTCCAAAGCTAGCTGCCTAAGTTCAGCTGGAATATGATCTTTTTTTGTGACCGGAGCAGAAAAGCTGAAGTGGAAATGGACTCGGGGGATTCCCTCTGAAGGATTCAGACAAGATTTTAAGGGGTGGGGCTAAATTAGAGTTTTAACGACTACTAATGTTCAACTCCGTAGCCTTGTTGTTTTGAACCCAATCCAGTCGACAAGGAAACTCTTGGATCAAGTATTGGAGAAATTTGCTTTCGTGGGGGACTTTTTGATGGAACTAATATGCATTTGCGTTACATAGAGAGGAAAACCTCCCATGGTTAGCTTGACGGCAAGGGGACTCTAACCCATGATCCATATACTACTGAGGATATTCTACACCAGCACTGTGGTCGGTGCGAGCTGGTGGCGGAATTCGAATCAAACAGCCATTGTCGGGATTCTAACCAGGTTTAGCTCTATGTTAGTGAACACTCCTCAGCAGCGCGATATTATTTAGCTTTGATTTAACTAAGCCTCAAGCATGATAATTATTACATGAGTAATTTATAGTTATTGAACAGGCGTCTTTTACGGCCAGTAACGCTATTTTTTAATTTTGAAATAAATATTTATTATAAGATCAGTAATTTGTTTTAATTTCAGCAAAATTTTTCATTTTTCTCTTTCTTAAAAGATATTTGTGACAAAAAGAGATGTTGCTAAATTTCTGTTCTGAAATTTATTGTTTTTTTTTTTTAGTTTCTTACAAAATACTATTTTGAAATGTTCGAAAAATCTAATTTTTCTCCAGAAGAAAGCAATTTAGGTCAAAAAGAATAAATGATAAATTGAAAACATTATTCACGTCTTTTTAGTACAGATATAAGCTACTTAAAAGTTATTTTCTACTCCTTCATTTTTTTTTATTTGCTTAGAAATAAATTGTGAAATTTCTATTTTTGTTTCTTTGCTGTTTCAAACGCCAAGGAAAAATAATAATGTTAATTTATTTAAACTTTCACAGAACTTTCACAAATACGGTTGCATTTTTCGCTTCAACTTATTTTTCAATACATTTTGTTTGAAACACTCACAAAAGTATGTGTACTGAAATTAAATTACTTTATAAACTTGTTAAATGAAGAGTTTCGTTTGATCAAATAAAAGAAGTCCTATAAAACTCCGTTCCCAAAACATTGACATCTTTGTGTTTACTTAAAAAAAAGTAGTTCCGACAAGAAAATAATCAAAATTGTTCGCCTAGTTTCATTTACTTTTAAAATTTAACAAAAAAATGTCGACATTAAAGAATACCTTTTTTTTGGAGATAGAGAGTCAAAAGAAGCTTGTCTTGATTATTAAAGCTGTCACTCAAGTTTTGCGTACAATAGACCTTCAATATACATACTTCAAGGGATTTTACATTCCTAGTAAAAATTATTGAAAAGCTGGCTGGGAAATAAATTTGAAACCTTTTCAGCTTGTATAAATGAATAGAACTTTTCAATTGCTTGTGCGAAAAAGTACGATAAAGTAAAGTTTTGCAAAACTTAGGGGTTTAAGAAAAACAAGTTTCATGTAAAAACAAGTTTCATGTAAACTTTCAAAAATACTTCTCTGGAAACAAAGGAAAACATGGATGTAAAATTATTACTTTTTGGAAAAACAATTGATAAAATCTGCCTGATAAGTAAAAAACATATAATCACGAAACTTATGTGATAATAGGAGATAGTTAAAAAGAGTATACGCGTTCATCAAATATATTTGATGAAAAGTTTTCTATTTAAAAGCAAAATTCTAGAACCATTTTCCTTAAATTTTCTAAAAATGACGTAGCAATCCTACTTAATACAATATGATATAATATAAAATGCGATTTCTCTTACTTTTATCTATATAGCTTAAAGAGGAATAATCAGGAATAATAATAAATCAGTGTGTTGTTTTTTCCAATTTTTTTATTATACAGTGTGTTTATAAAGTCCCGAACCCATTTTGATGCTTAATAACTCATAAAATAATAAAGATAGATTAAAATTAATAACATAAATGGTTAGATAGACTCAAAAACTTTCATGAACCTTGTCAATGAACTTCCACGTGTGCCCCCTTCGTCGCACGGAGAATATCAAGTCGATAGTCAATTTCACGCCAGGTAGCGGCAAGCATGTCGGCATCCACAGAGGCTATTGCGGTTGTAATTCTGGCTTTTAGGTCATCAATGTTCGACACGATCCTCCTGTAAACATTGTCCTTTATAAATCCCCAAAGAAAAAAGTCCAGCGGCGTTATATCAGGTGATCTGGGTGGCCAAGGAATTGGACCTCCTCGCCCAATCCATCTTCCTGGAAAATGGTCATTCAAAGAACTACGAACGATGATACCCCAATGAGGTGGTGCACCATCTTGTTGCAAAAAGACATGTGGCTGAAGCTCTTCTAGTTGTGGAAATACGAAGTTTTCCAACATGTCTAAGTATACGACTGATGAGACCGTCTTTTCTGTAAAAAAGAAAGGCCCAATGACTCGGTCGTGCATTAGTTCACACCACACATTAACCTTTGGGGAATCCCTTTGTGTCTCACGGTATTCATGGGGATTTTCAGATCCCCGTATGCGCACATTATGGCTATTGACAATGCCAGAAACATGAAAGGATGCTTCGTCGGAGAGCATTATGAGCTTCAGAAAATAAGCATCATCTTCTACCCTTCCTACCATAGCTGTTGCAAACGCCATCCTCCTAGGCCTATCATCCAGTTCCAAACCTAGAACAATTTGAACTTTGTATGCATGCAGTCTTAATTATTCCTTAATAACCTTGTACACCGTCGAAATTGGCATATCTAATTCTCTTGCCGCTGATCTCACAGATCTTCTAGGATTGTCTAAAAATGTAGGATTGGGAAAATGATTGTCTCAACGTCAAAATCACTTGTGCAGAGACGTCCGGAACGTTTCATATCTTTGATACTTCCAGTTTATAGAAAATTCTTTTTCCACTGCAAGATGCTGCTTTTGGATGGAGAATCTTTTTGGTAAATTCTTCTGCAATTTCTCTGTGCTTGCACTATCGATTTCGTTTCTATGAACCACCATAAAAACTGTGCTTTCTCTTGTGGTGTATGCATTCTCCTTAATATCCGCTCAAATAAAACATCACATAGAAAAGTACTACATAGAACGAACACATCAAAAGTAAGCATAACATTGCAATAGTTGCCAAAAACAAAAGTGAGAAAAATGCAAGTAATAAGCAGACGATATTTAGAAAAGTACAGATATTTAGATTGGAAAATGAAATTATCTGAAATTAACCACACGCGCAGACGATATTTACAAAAGTAAAGATATTCAAACCTGTAAAGAAAAATATATGAGTTATTCCGTCAATAAATGCCATAAGTTTGTTTATATCTTCATAATTTTATGAGATATTAAACATAAAAATGGGCCCGGGAATTTATAAACACCCTGTATTTCAACATAATATAACGGTATACACACCCGAGAGTATTTCGTCAAAAAATGTAATTGAAACCCACATAAATGATAGACATACAAGACATTTTACATTGGTGTTATTTTAATTACGATTTTAACATTAAGTAAATTCAAAAAACCATTATACAGTCAAGACTGTAATAATATAACTATATTGCCTTGAAATAATACAGTTATTATTAACATAATTGGTAACTTTGCGAGATCTTGGATTTAAAGAGGAAGTTATGAATAAAATGTTGGTCTAATGTTAAAGAAAAACATACATTTAACCCTGTTATAACTAACAATATACAATTTATTTATATTAAATTGCCATTTTGTTATAGCACATTAGTTATTATTATAAGTCACGATTTATAGAGGTCTCGGATTTGAAGAAGAATTTATTAATAAAATGTTGGTTAAATGTTAAAAAAGCCAACACAAAGTTCTGTTGTAATGACCATAACTGGAATTTAACGAGGAATATTTCCTAAACTTAATGAAAATTATTTTTTGAAGATTTTATAAAAAATAAGTATCTGACACTTTCTTGGATATTTCATTCCTTTCGAAAGGATTAAGTAGCAGGAACTACAGCGGGGTAGAGTTTTATATGAAATTATGGAGTAAACTATACAAATAACTAAAAAAAGATGTGAGAATCATTGAATACAATCTCTATATATACAGTTGTTCATGCGCGCATGTAAGTGCCTGCAAGTTATTTGTAAAACAGTGATGAAGGAAAATTTTTTACACCATCATTATCTATATTCACAAAAAAAAAAGAATTACCTTAATTAATAAATACGTTATTATTTCGTCCCATGTTTGTTACAAGTCGAAGAGTTGAAAAATTCACAAAACTAATCGCTAAAACCTCAAACGTTATTTCAATCAAAGTTAATAAAAAATGCAATAAATCTATTTAAAATATACATAAAACATTTAAAAGAAGGCTATTAAAAATCTTTATCTGATTTTTGTAAATTTCTTTTCATTTTTTGGACATTTTTCCTCAACTTGTACCTGCGAATTGACTTAGTCCCTTCGCTTTGGTCTTAGGCATTTTCCACTTTACAATGTATTAATCAATTCAGAACGTTTCTTTGTATCAAATTAAGTTGTAAAATCGTTTTTGAAATTATAGCCAGTACATTATGCTTCCTGTTTTAAGTACAAAATATCTTGATGATATTAAATTTATCTAAAATCTATTATTTTAAAATATTTTTAGCTACAAGTTCCGTAAAAATTTCTCTGTCTCAATTTGAAAATATTTTGTCCACGAATTTTTTAATGCAAACCATAAAAAAAAGACTAAAAAAATAAACCGAGAAAAGAAAACTAATTTGTAAGTTCCGTACAAATTTCCCTGTCTCGATTTGAAAATATTCTGTCCAATAAACTTCTTAATATGAGGAAAAAAAAATACGAAAAATCGAGAAACGAAAACTGATTTTTAAGTTCCGTACAAATTTTCCTGTCTCAATTTGAAAATATTCTGTCAAAGAAACTTTTTAATATGAGAAAAAGAAGAAAATAAAACTGACTCATTGAGTTGGCCTTTACCAACTAAAAGTCATTCAGGTTTTATGAGTTGATCACTGAGTGATAAAAGAAAAATCTAATCAACCTTGCTTCAAGGGAATAAAATGTAACTAAGTAGGGAACTTTGATAGAGTCACTATTGAAGCTATTATAAAAAGTTTTCTGAGTAATTCGGAATAATCTCTTGACTTTTCTGTAATGCTTAGGAGTTGTTCTTTAAGAAAGTAATTTGTAACTTTTTCTTATTCAGTAAAAAAAAAATCTCGGTAAGTCTGATTCTAAATTTCTCTCTTTTCTCTTAACAAGAATAAAACCCTTTAAAACAAAACATAGAATCAGATGGTTAGAATTTTCTGGACTTCAAAAAAGGATTAACGAGTTAGAAAGAAAAGTTAAATTCTTTATAAAAATAATTCTATGGCTTAAACTAAGTTTTTATTATTTTCTTAATAAAGTAAAAAAAAATTAAATATTCAGATAAAAAAATTTACATTATAAATTACTTTTTGTCTCAATGATAAAAAACGAAGTATGTGATGGGTTTGGGAGGAAATAATGATAAGCCACATTGTCAAATTGTTCTGGAACGCTATTACTAAGATGTTTTTCTAACAAAAACACCACGATTTTTATGCAGGTGGTAGAAAATTTTGTGTATTATGTTGTTATCTAGGAAATTCCAGTAAAGCACCTATCTGGAAACAATTCTGAGGAATAGTCTGATGTAAAATGGCACCATTAGAGATATGTGGCTAAAAACTGTATTATTTCAAACCTTTCGTAGGTAAAAAAGTAAGTTAAGAAAATGTGTTTAAATTATAATATAGCTTCTAAATCATTTCTTTATGTTACAAATTACTGAGATGAACTATCTGCATAAATATAAATTCTTTAACCAGCAAGGTTTTTTTTTAAATTGTTGTTTTATGCAAAAAATACCACAAATATACATATTTATGATGAACTCTAAATGATTGATGAAAATTTGTTTTTGAAACAGTTTATTATAGATGAAACCGGTATAAGGATATATATTACTGCCATAATTTATGCAGTAAAACAAGTAAATTCTATAATCCTATCCAAATAAAAGATTTTACGAATGTTCCTTCAGCACAACCGAAGAATTCCTGAGTTTAATTTTAATGTTTTATGTTGCGCTGATGAATTTTTTATTTAAAATATGTGAGCTTTGATTTAACTGAGATTTACTTGAGTTTATTTAGATTTATATGCTATGAAATTTGATTAAATCAATATAAAGCTATTGATGTTCAAATCGCAAAATAATTCTGTTTCAATCAAGTAAAATGGAAGAGCTTTATTTTATACTTAATAATACTCAGTATATTTTGTAAATTAATTTCCAGACATTTAATTGCTGAATTTTTAATTCGTTTGACGTGACATTTAATTTGTTTACACTCTTTTAGTGTTTTATAATATTCTTTGTATTCCAATTAGTTCCATTGCTTTTGTTCCAAAAAATTGTAAATTGGACGTGCTTTTCTAATTTGCGATTTAATGAAGTTTAACTATTAATAAAGAGTTCCAATCCTAATTATTCTTTCAACGGAAAAAACGCTTATTGTTGTATTTTGCATGCTATGTATGAATACAGATTTAAATAATAACTTGGCATTAGGAATATTTTAAAGATCATAGTCTTTTTTTTTCTCTCTGAAGTTTCATTCATTATGTGTTGGAAAACTAAATTTAAAATAGTATATCTGAAAATTACAGATAACTGGTTAGATAGATCTATCCTAAATTTAAAAAAATAAATAAATATAACTAAAGAGTTATATATTTATTTATATGTCGTAGGCTGATTGGAATATTCGGTTGTTTGTAAACGGCCAATTCCACTTATATTGCGCTTTCAGTTGTCATTGCAACAAGGCAGTTTTCAAATGACATCGGTAGTTTACAAAGAGCCAGATTTTCGAATTAGCCTGCGGTTTATACATATTAGTAAAATTCTCGTCCATGTACGCTGATAGCTGTTTGTATCTGCCGTTCCTGAATCCGTTAAAATATTATAATTGCTAATACTTCTCACGTAATTAGACTCTTATATTAGATCTACTGTGGGTTTAGATTTAATTATATTTCGGATTTTAATATTGTTTGGTGGTGGCAAGATATTTTAAGTTACGTCATTACTATTTTGCAATCAGCAACAAGTTTTTTCTTGTTATTTGGCTGTTTTGAGAGTGAGGATTTTTCATAAAATTACTACTACAGCTTATTACGATGGAGGAGAAACTGAATGTAATAAAAAACAAACAGACTTCCCTTAGCTTATGTTATGTCTACGAGGCGACGTTTGAGCAGGCTTGATATTCTAGGTTTTATTAGTGTTTAAATTAACACGTAATTTTACCATTCATAAGAGATTTCTGTAATTTCTACGAGGTCGTTAGCCTTAATTACCCTTATGTATGGTGACGACACTTCAGGTAAAAAAAAACATAATTCTGCTTCATAAAACTAAAATATACGGTATTTAAACCATTCATTTGGTAATTTTCCGCTCATGTTATATCGGTTTACCAGAAATTCTGATTTTTCAAATTATAACGCATTACCACACATTTAGTAAACAATATAAAACTGAAAAGTAAACATAACGAAATAAATGGTTTTTATGCATGCTCTAAGGTATCATGATCATATTACCATATTTTACCACTTGCGAAACCATATTTTATTTTTAATTTTACAAAAATCATTACCATAGCGCTTCTTTAAAAATGACCGAGCATTTTGCACAATTTCTCATTTCTGAAAGTCAGCTCTTCAGTTTAAGCAGAAATTCAATGAAATAAAATAATAAGAAACGTTATACTTATAAACTAATTATTCGAAATTTATTTTGCGAGTAAATTTTTTTATTTTATAAAAAAAATATTTTTCTTTAATAATTTAGCTTCAATTAAAATATTTAAAAAATATTTAATTCAAATTTATCTGATAATGAGTTTTTTCTTTAAATTAAACACAATCTAATTTATTCCAAAATGCTTATAAATTTAAATTCATCTTTTCTAAAAGTCAGTTAAAAAATTTAATAATGAAAAACAGCAAAACATTTAACAATGAAATTTTTTTTCCTTATTTATTTAATTTCCATAAAAATGTTAATTAAATAATCGATTTATATTTCTCTGACATTGAAATTTGTTTCTTTTTGTAATAGTATAGAATCAATTTATTTTATTCTTAGAAGCTTATAAAACTTAATTTCAATATGTCTGAAAGTTCTTTTCTCAGTTTAAAAAAATTCATTTGATAAAATGAAAAAAAGTCTTTCTTATGGGTGATTTTTTTTAAACATGACAATTCGGACCAAAAAATTTCTTCAAATTTAAAGTCTTCAAAATAATCTAAAATTTTTTTTGTATACTTCTTTAGCTACACTTATTAATATCTTATAGACAGCAGTGTAGTTTATTGACATTTGCTCGAGAAAAAAAATAAAATAGAAATTCACCAAATCTTGAATGCCAGGAAAATGACATATTACCTTAGAAGTTTAAAAAACAGTCATTTTAAGTTAATAGTAAGTAACTCAACTTAAGCCTTTATGTTAGATGGACCATAAATTGCTTAAATTAATTCTTTTTATCCACTGTAGAAAGAAACAAAAAAATTTTTGTTGCTGATATGTACAGAATAAAATTGTGTATAATAATCAATCATTAAATAAATAAATAGCTTTGATTACATCCAAGCATATTACAATCATACATAAACTTGGTATTAGGTTAATATTTGCTTTCCCTCCTTACAGTATTAGCAGTTAAAAAAAATTCTGATAACACTTCAATGTCCTGGCATTCATAAGCCAGGAAAATGACAGCCAGGATAATGACAAATTCGCCATTTTATAGCATATAACTTTACTTTAATACAATATTTTGGCCTAAGACGTTTATATTCTGCAGAAAACACCAGAATTTCTTAAAATAACTCAGATAAATCTAAGTAGTTTATGTTATAAATGATTTCAAGAAGCCAGGAAAATGACAACACAAAAACCTACTCATCTTGAAAAATTTTTTGACATAGAGTTTGAACCAGAAAATTGGTTCTTTATTCAGCAACAAGACATGTTCATATAAGAGGGTACCTTATCAATCTATTAACGTAAGATATTGATTGCTGGCTCTATCTATTTTGGTTATAAGTCACTAAATAAAAATAGCCAGGAAAATGATAGATTTTCTTGGGACGAACAAATTATTGACAGAAAAAATTATTTTAAACGAATTTTTTGTAAATAATACCGTCTGCATATATTATAGAAATTCTTACACCGGTTGAGATTAAAAAAATTAGATATTGAAAAATGTATGGGAAATTTTTAAGCTAGTTATTATTGGAAACATTGCTTGTGACATGCCAGAAACATGAAATTTTGAAGTTCAATTAAATTTTTTAACTATACAAAGCAGTCAATGCTAGTACAAAGTCATTTTAAAATGCTAGCAGCAATGCTATTTATTAATTTTTTTTGGAAAAATTTCTTTTAGTATTATAGTATTAGATCTTGGAGCAAAGGACAGAGAATTGTCATATTTCGTGAGAATCACCCTTATGCGTAACTTTATTTACGAGTAATTTTTTGTTCTTTAAAAGAGAAAATTTCTTTATCAATTAAATTTCTTTTAAAATATCTATTAAATATTCGATGGATATTTATATGACGTTGAAATTTGTTTCGTTTTGCAATAAAATGGAATTTATCTATTTTATTCTACAAAGAACTTAATCTCAGCTTGATTAGATAGATATTCGATTCACATTTATCTGAGAATGAAATTTGTTCGATATATCATGTTTCTTCATTCAAATAAAAGCTAGTGAAATTTAATTTTATCATGTCATAAAGTTAGTTTAAACAAAAATTCAATGAACTAAGAATCAAAAATGTCGTTTCTATAAACCAATAACTCAGAATCTCATTTACGAATTATTTCCATTAAAAGGAGTTTTTTTGTCCATTAATTTAATTTTTATTAAAATATTTATTAGATATTCAATTCATATTTATCTGAGAATGAAATCTGTTTTATATATCCTATCTCCTTTATTCAAAAAAGTTTGTAAAATTTAATTTTATCATATTTTGAAGTCAGTTTAAACAAAAATCCAATGAACTAAGAATAAAAAAAATCATGTCTATAAACCAATAACTCAGAACCTTATTTACGAATTATTTCCACTAAAAATAGATTTTTCTCTCCATTAATTCAATTCTTATTAAAATATTTCAGTATACAAAGTCAGTTTAAACATAATTCCAATGAACTAAGAATCAAAAAAATCGTTTCTGTAAACCAATAACTCAGAACCTTATTTACGAATTATTTCCATTAATAAGAGATTTTTTCTTCTACATTAATTTAATTTTTATTAAAATAATTATTAGATATTCGATTCATATTTATCTGAGAATGAAATTTGTTCTATTTATCCTAACTCATTCATTCAAATAAGCTTGAAAAATTTAATTTTATCATGTCTCAAAGTCAGTTTAAACAAAAATCCGATGCACTAAATATCACAAAAAGTCGTGCTTCCGATGCAAGCTACTTTCTACTTTAGCTTCTTACAATAGCAATAACATTCATTATGTCCTGTCAATTTCAGGAATCTGTAGTAAAAAACAATATTTCACGAATGCCACAAAAAACTGTTGTTCCTTTCTAAGAAACAATTTAATATATTTTATCTTCTGGGTAACATTATGAAAGTCGGGTATTAAAACATTGTTAACTATGAGCCTTCAAATCTGAAAAAAATATTTTGATAAATTCAGAAACGGTCATTCATTTTGTTGAAGGAGGTAGTTAAAAATTATATGGGATCAAGCCTTTATTATCTATTTAACAGATTTTTGTTTTTTATTATTTAAGGTAGGTATTTTGCTTACATCCCGCTAGAGCTACACAATGGGCTATTGGAGACTGTCTGAGAAACATCTGATCCGAAAACATGCCATCACAATTTTGATCCGATGCAAAGGGGATGGCTCCTATGCTTTGGTAGCCCAACGACCTGCACGCGAAGTCAAGCACTTTACGGTAGAACAGTTTAACAAGGACCGATACCACACACCCTCGGTCCCTACGCAGGATGATCAAAGTGGTCACCCACCAGCATACTAACCGCAACCAGTCTTCGGTGTTCTACTGGGAACCTTGTCGTTACGATCAGCCCACTGCGGGACTTTTATTACTCAAATGATTTTGTATATTTCAAATGATTTTTATGGTGCGTAATTATTTAACTGTTAAAATATATTCTTTATTTTGATAATTTTTTTACCAGAGATGGCTTTCGCTCGTATATTTAAGGCAGTAATTAACTAGTTAAGAAGTATTTGAGATCATATCCGCGTATCTGTTTTGATTGATTTTTAATTGATATTATTTAAATGATTATGCATTTACATGATTGTGCATTTAAAACAATTTTATTACGTTTAAGTGCTTAATTTTTTCATTAATATTTTTACTAGAGATGACTTTACGTCGTATTTTTAATAAAATGATAAGCAAAGCAGAATTGAAACAGAGTTTAGCATTTTATCTTTGTATCTATTTTAATTGATTTTTGAATGAATGTTATAACTTAAATGATTATCTAATTAAATGATTTTAGGTAGATATTTAAAGTGATTTTTATTATGCTTAATTATGAAAATATTTTTAATTTTAATTGATTTTTAACTCGAAATGATTTTATTGATACATGAAAATAAATTCATAATGTTGATTTATGAAGAAGGCATAAATATAAACCTCACTGATTTTTAACATTCAAGAATGCAATTTTTACTCCCTAGATCGGGATTGGGTGGATTTTCAGGTGAATATGTTGTTCATCCTGTAAGTTGTTTTTCTGGTACAGCTTACCGCACCAGGCAGTTTCGTTAGTTACGTATTCGAAGATCTGAACTTTTCCTTTGTATATTCTTTGCATTAGGTGTTAAAATCAACCTTTTCCAAAAATAAAATACCTGAATGTATAATGAACCGAAAATGGCTTGAACTGGTCTTGAAAATAAATGTTTCAGTTATTTACAGATTCTATTTATGAACAAAAAGTGCCATGAATAATTTGCATCTGGAAGTCGTTAATTAAACAAAAAAGTTAAGACTTCTTTTGTACTCCTGTCTATCTGATTATCTTCATCTTCTGGGTAGTTCAAACAACTCCATAAAGATTTGAAACCATCGTGAATCTCAGCCTTTTCCAAAAACATTTTTCTTAAAGAAATGCAACAAAAGAACACGGATGTTTAAATTTTTTTTGTTCTGTTAAGCATTTGAAAATGCATTGAACTAGTTTTAAAATTAAAAGTTTTAATTATTCAAAGTGACGAAAATATCACGTGACAAAAAGTGACAAAAATATCATGTGACAATTTGCATCAGAATGTAAGGAATTTTTTTCCAGACTTTTAGATCATATTCTGACGTAGCTTACCTTTGAACTTTTTCCCCCTTGGATTAGAGATTGAGTTTTATCATAATTTTTAATCTATAGAACAAAGAAGTTATTAAAAATGCCTATTTACTTTCTTTTTTTAAGAATTATTTTATGCAAGTTCAACAAAATTAGCAACAACTTCAGAATTAGCTCTTAACCTTGTCGGGAAAAAATTAATGATTACACCTAGATTTCTATTCGAAAATTTTAAACCCTTCATTAAATAAACAAGTTAGTGTTAGCGACAAATTTTATGCCGCTGAATTTTATTTTTACTTTTAAAATTGGTGTAAAGGTACAAATTCTATAAAAAACAAAATATTTCAAAATTAAATTTCCGTCTTACGCTCGAAGTAATAAAATAAATTTATTTCGAATTGAGTAAAAGTAGTTTTTCTTAAGCAAAAATTCTTGTTTCGTAGAAAATAAAGCTTACAATTCTTAATTACTTTAAGAAAGAAACTTCTTGGCAATTAAATTACCTTTACACCGTCTAAAGCGTTTGAGATTTAAAAATAAATTTGAATTCAAAGGAGAAAAAGTATAATAATGTTTTTATAAACATTAATCATTACAAAATGTTAATCTTACTTAAAAGAGATTTGATGCTTACAAACATTTTCAAAAATAGTTAAATGGGAGAAAATAAGATAGACTTAGAATTTACCGAAAAAGAAAAGACTATATGGCTCTTAAAAATATTGGAATCTTGAGCTACTTTAAAAATTTCTGACGCTTAATTTTTCTGCAGTAAGTGAAATTAACACACATTAAAATATTCAATTTTTCGCGTCTTAATCACTTTAGATTTCTTTTTTTACTTTAGTCAAGCAACGCGCCAAGTTAAGCACCACGTCCTAATTTACTTTTTTACG
The DNA here is from genome assembly GCF_043381705.1 of Parasteatoda tepidariorum. Taxonomy (NCBI): domain Eukaryota; kingdom Metazoa; phylum Arthropoda; class Arachnida; order Araneae; family Theridiidae; genus Parasteatoda; species Parasteatoda tepidariorum. Next base: position 44,738,287 of record NC_092215.1, read on the forward strand.
ACCTTTTCCAATAATTACTTATTTAATCTTCCTACATCAACACTTGTTAGAGAATATTAATGGACGGAAATTCAATATTCGATGAAATTTTTCACTAAATTATTTTTTTTTTAAATCCAAAAAAATGTCTTAATATTAAGAGGATTTATTCTAAAGGTATCTGTATAAAATCAATTAACAAGTAAAGAATTTTTAAGTTTGCAAGTATTGTCAGTTAAAAAAATGAAAAAATTTGTGGTTTTCTACTGCCATACCGCAAATTATAAATTTTTTTATTTTTTTTTATTTGTCCATAACCTGATTCAACTATTCACAGCTTCTCTTATTTATAGATACACCCATTTAATAATTGGCTCATTTATTGATTCGATCAGTCTTTGATTTATGCATTCGTTAATTTCCACAATCACTAATTTCTCATTTAGAAATAAGCTGAAATTTTGGTTAGTTGATCTATTGATTAATTAATCCATTGTTTATTGATTCACTGTTAGCATTTATCGCAGAAAAAAATTATTTTTTACTGATTTATTCTTTGCTTTGCTTATTCGCCATTTACTGATTTGTTCATTGACTGGTTTAACCATTCACTGATTCATTCTTTCACTTTTTAACTTATTCGTTAATTCACTTAATACTAATTTTTATTCACCAATTAAAATTAATGAAAAAACAAACTAACAAAAACTAACTAGCAAAAATTAGTGAATCACCATTCACTAATTTTTTGATCTACTAATTCACCATTTTATTGATCCTCTTGTATACCAATTTAGTAGTTCCATGATCTCTGCTTCCTTTTTAAACTTTTTTTCATTAGTCATATCAAGAATCATTCGAAGAAATGGCGGTCAAACTGACACGAACCTATACTAATATGCTTTTAAGTAAACAATCTTAAAAAGGAACACGCGTAAAATAAACTAAATAACAAACAGATGAAAAAATCCAAAAGTATGACATATTATAATTATAACCGTCACTGAACATCAGACCGAATTGTCAGTTTACGGCTACCAGTGTTCAACTCCGATGCCTTGTAATTTTGAACCCAATCCAGAAGACAAGGGAACTCCTGGATCAAGTATTGGAAGAAATTTGCCGTCATGGAGGAATTTTTGATGGAACTAATCCGCATTTACGTTACATGGAGAAGCAAATCACGAAAACCTCCCACGGTTATCTTGACGGTAAGGGGACTCTAACCTATGATGCGTCTACCACTGAGGATAGTTTACGTCAGCACTGTGGTCGGTGCGAGCAGGATGCGGAATTCGAATCAACCTGCCATCGCCGGGATTCGATCCCGGTTCGCCTCATTGGCGAGCTCTCTATCCCCTGAGCCACCACGGCTCGAAAGTATGACATAATATAAAACACATTAACAGAAAAAGTAACGGTATGACGATTTCTATTAATCGATAAAGATTTTCTGCTTATTCAACCATTTACTTAGTAGCTCCTTCACTGGTTCAACTATTCACTGATTTCATTCGTTGATTCACTTTTTTACTTATTCGTTAATTGACCTGAGAAAATAAGTATGGTGTAAACAACTACCATTTAATAATTAGTTCATTCAGTGATTCAACCATTCACTGACTTCATTCGTTGATTCACTTTTTTACTTATTCTTTAATTGACCTAAGAAAATGAGTATGGTCTAATCTACGATTTATTAATTAGCTCCTTCACTGGTTCAACCATTCACTGACTTCATTCGTTGATTCACTTTTTTACTTATTCGCTAATTGACCTAAGAAAATGAGTATGGTCTAATCTACGATTTATTAATTAGCTCTTTCACTGGTTCAACCATTCACTGACTTCATTCGTTGATTCACTTTTTTACTTATTTGTTAATTCACCTGAGAAAATAAGTATGGTCTAATCAACCAGAATATGGTAAAATGTACCATATCTCTGGCTCTATATAAACGCCAAAACTCTCGATAATTTTTAAAAAATTGCTTTAATGATTTTGGTAAAATTAAACATAAAATATAGTTTTGAAATTTGTATTAAAATTTGGTAAATGTGGTAAACTTTGATATTTTTATCATAATACTTTAGAGTAGGGCATAAAAACCATTTATTTGGGGTAAAATTTGCTTTTCAGTTTTGTATTTTTTTATTAAATCTGAGTTAATAAGATCTACAATTTTGAAAACCAGAATTTCCTCTAAGCCTTTACCATGTATACGGAAAAAATTACCCATTGACTGGCTTAAATACCGGTATTACCGATATTTTGGTTTCATTAAGCAGCAATACTTTTTTACAAGAAATGTCATTACCTATTATCAGAATTTCTTTCTCCGTGCGCTTAATACGCCTATTCACCAATTTTCTGACCCACCAATTAACCGTTTTTTTTCTTCCATTAGGCATATCAAGAACAATTCAAAGTAATGGCTGCGCGAATCTATATTAATATGTTTTCAAAATTAAATGTATACAATCTTAAAAATGAGCACTTGTGAAATAATCGAAATAGTAAGAAAAAAAATCCAAAATTATGACATCGCATATCGTATTAAACACATTAAGAAAAAAAAAAGTATCGGAGAATATTGAATGACTCGTCATTAAATGACACTTTCTATTAAATGATGAAGATTCTTTCTTCCGAGTTTAACATAGTAATAAATTAAACTAATATATATATCTGAAATTGTTTTTTTTTAAATTTTTTAACTTTCGAAAAATCTTGAATAAACTTAGATAATTGCATTTTTTTACAAATTTGATTTAAATTATTTTGGCGTATTTCCGTATGTAATTCGAATTCAATACAATCACTGTTTCTTAATATGCTAAACTTTAAAATTCCTATAGGATAATTCCTACATTCTTATATGAAATATAATAATAATTTTTCGAAGTGAACCGGGTTCGAATCCCAGCAATGGCTGGTCGATACGAATTCCGCAACCGGCTTGCACCGACCACAGTGCTGACGTAAAATATCCTCAGTGGTAGGCGGATCCTCTTGCCATCTGGGTAACCGTGGGAGGTTTTCGTGATTTGATTCTCCATGTAACGTAAATGCGGATTAGTTCCATCAAAAATTCCTCCATGAAGGCAAATTTCTTCCAATACTTGATCCAGGAGTTCCCTTGCCTTCTGGATTGGGTTCAAAATTACAAGGCTACGAAATTGAACATTAGTAGTCATAAACCCAAAACATTAGGTCGGCTGTTCAACGACGGTTATAAAATAGAATAAAATAATAATCTTTTATTGAAACCAGTAGTAATAATTATCAATAATACTATAACAATCATACAACAACTAATACATAATAATGTAACAATAAATTGTGACAGAATGATGTGATTTCTATGTATTGCAGTAATTTTCCCTATTACTAAGGATAGAACAATTCAATAGAAATACTTTACTATATTACCAGAATTCAGAGAAATATTAAATAAGGTTACTTTTGATTTTCATTAAAAAAAATCTAGTGTGACACTTAATATTGTTATTGTGTCTTAAACTAACTATAATTTACTTAGGAAGTAAAAGATCGGATTAGTTAAATCAAGTGAACGATAGGACTGGTAAAAAACTTAAGTACAAAAAAAACAACAAAAAAAAAACAATTAAAACTGAATTACAAAAAAATACAAATAAATTCGAAGAATGAAAGATAAAAGTGAGTTAGCAGAAAAACTTACCATTCTCTTTTTTACGACATGCTGATTTTGCGCCGTGCATTATTTTTTTGAAGAAATTTTCCTGGTATATAGAAAATTCGCAAATATCATTTCGTCATTTTTATACCTATTATGAGTCTTATTATTATTATTATTATTATTATGAGTCATATCAATCTTATTATCATCAATTATATTAATCTTATTATTATTATTATTAGTCATGTTAATCTTACTATTATGAGTCCTAGGTTGCTTGCAAAAGTCCTATGCATGAGTCATAGGACTCTGCAAAAGTCCGATGAGTCCTATGTTACATGAGTCCTATGTTGTTTACAAAAGTTAAAGAAAATGTTTTGTCCGTTTTTTTTCTTCATATTAGCTCAAAACTGGTCATAAATTCTTGTTGAAAGATTTGCAATGACATGGAAAATTTACTGTGCAGACATATTTCCACAGTTACAAATTGGTCATAAATTTTAATAATTTTGCAGTATTGAATAAATATTTATAATGAGTAGTCATTCTGCCCATATATCGTTCCACCTACGTATCCAAACAAATACTATCAATTGAATAGTAATAATGAAAAAAAAAATTCATTCAGATAATCAATTATTTCCAAATTGAACTCATAATTGACAGTTAATATATTTTTTTTTTGTAAAATGGTTCGTTTCACATGTATGTGCATTAATATAAAATCCAAACGCTCTAAAATAAAAATGAAAAAAAAAAAATATGTCAGACTAACTGAAAGGAATCTCATGCGATTGAATATTTTACTTGCCTGTAAACATTTATTCAATAGAAAGAAAGGAAAAGATCAAGATTTGTAAGTCATACAAGTAATTGTGCAGATTTTGTCTACAAAAAGAGTCTCAGAAATGGTATTTAAAGGTCTTAAAATAAAGGAAGTTGACAGCTGTAAATGCCTACACAGAGTTTCAAATCGGTAATGCTTACTACAGATTTTATTTTAATAGTTTTCCTGACAGAAAATATCTAAAATATATCAGATAAACTTTAATAAAGCATGGTCCCTTTGTCCGTAATTCTAGTATGTGCCTTTTGCATTTAAAAGTTGCGGAAAAAATCTCGACCTGTGAAGGATTCAATTTATTGAAGATAAAAAAATTCTAGATTTCATAGAGAAATAAATTAAGGTAAAATTACCGCATACCATGCTTTTAATACCAGAATTATGGCATTTCTGGTAAAAATCATAATTCTGGCATTAAAAACCAAAATAAAATATACAATATTTAAACCATTCATTTAGTATTTTTTACGTTTACGTAGTTTTCAAAATTATGGTTCTGGTTTTCAACATTATTGTTCCTATTACCACACATTTGGTAAAAAATGCAAAACTGAAAACTAAATTTAACCGAATAAATGGTTTTAATACCATGCTCTCTAAGGTATCACGATAAAATTACTAAATTATACCACAATTTATCACATATTTTCAAACCATATTTTATTGTCAATTTTAATAAAACCATTGCCAAAGCGCTTCTGTGAAATTTACGAGCTTTTTGGTGTTCCCATAGAGCCAGAAACATTGTAAATTTTAACACTTTAACCAGACTTTTTCTCAGTGTATCAAATACATCCAAATTCAACTGATAGCCTCAAAAATAGGTCATAGCTGCTTTTAAATAATGCGACATTAAATCATCAAATTTTTGCATAATAGTCCTTTTCTGTTAGGTGCATTAAATAAAATAGAAATATCCTTTAGTAGAAAAAAAATCAATTACGACAGTGACATTTTAAATGACTTTATTTCCACGAACATTCGTTTCCTCAAGTTAATTTTCGAAGAATGAAAGAGCTGTAATAATTTCACGCGATGGAAGAATATTTTACCTATCTGAAAAGATTTATTCAATTGAAAGGAGAGAAAAAGAAAGCAATTCGTAAGTCATACAAGTGATTTTATAAAGATTTTGTCTACGAAAAGAGTCATTAAGACCTCAGAAAAAACAAGTTAATGGTTTCAAATGCCTTTGCAATGTTTCGGTAATACTAGCTATTGATTTAAAGTTTAATGATTTTGCTGTTAGAAAATGCATATTATAAACATTTATAAAGAGTAGTCAGGTTTCTTATCGTATTTACAAGAGTGGTCTTTTATGTGTCTTTTGTCTACGAAGAATTTTTATATTATCACGCTTCTGAAGCTTGGACAATGATAAAAATTTCACCCAAGAAAAATTCCATTAATTAAAAAGCAGCATTCAATTTTTATATTATCAATTACTTCCAAATTGGACTGATAATTCGAATAGGGCTGTCTGTGGGCTGATAAGATTTATTAAATCTAGGTTTCTTTCTAGAAAAACAAAGTTCTTAATCTACAAAACTCTTGCCCGGCCAGTCTTGACATACGCTTCTGAAGCTTGGACAATGACAAAATTGGAGGAAAATTGTATCGCAATATTTGAGAGAAAGATTTTGCGGGGTATACTTGGTGGTGTAAATGAAAACAATAACTGGAGAAGGAGATTTAACTTTGAACTGTACAAGATTTATAAACAACCTGATATTATTAAATACATAAAAATAAATAGAATGAATTGGATCGCCCCCGTGATTCGAATGAATGACGACAACACAATAAAAAAGATACTGCTTCTTAGACCCACTGGAAAAAGAAAACGGGGAAGGCCGCGGTTGAGATGGGCTGACTCAGTGGAGTCTGATTTTCTCGCAATTAAAGAAAAAAATTGGAGATCAAAGATAAATCAGAAGTCGTCATGGCGAAATCTTCAGAGGAAGGCATTGGCTCACATTGGGCTGTCTAGTCAACTATGATGATGATGATGAACTGATAATTCCAAAAGTAGATCATGGTTACATTTAAATGACGTGACAGTTAAGTCTTCTAAATAGATTCTTTTGTAAAATGATTTTTTTAAATGATTATTTTCTCATGAATCCATCAATAAAAAATATAAACACTTTCGCATTCCAAAATTTTTAAAAAAAAAATCAATTATATTACAGTGTCTTTTCAAATGACTTCATTTCGAGGAACATTCTTTTTGCAAGTTAATCTTCGAAGAATGAACGAACTGAAACAATCTCACGGATGGAATATTTTACCTGTCTGTAAACATTCATTCAATAGAAAGAACGGGAAAAAAATGCAATTTGTAAGTCATACAAGCAATTTTAGAAAGATTTTGTCTGCGAAAAGAGCCATAAAGACCGCAGAAAAAAGTCTTAAAATAAACGAAGTTGACAGCTGTAGACGCCTTTGTACAATTTAAAATCGCGTCATAAAACAAAAAGAGAAAAATAGAAGCAAATCTTGGAAAGATAGTGGCATGAAAGTAATAAAGCAAAGCAGAAATCTTCGGCAAAAAGGAAACAATAAGAATACACAGATGGAAAAAGAAAAATATCGACAAAATTTTTTCTTCCACGATCACGCAAAACAGAAATGCGATCTTGGCGTGAAATACGCTAATGAAATATTCGCCTGCTTTTAAGGAAAATGGAAAATATATTAAAATTAATTTTAGAGTATTTTTGGTAAAATCTTACCTTGACAATTTCTTTTAAAAACAATATTGCTTATAATCTTAGCCAATGTTAGATAATTTAGACGAATAAATATTTTATAGCATCTATAAATTAATTTAAAGCGATTAATGGATTATATGTATATATAAATGTATATATGTATGTATAAAAAAATCTCAACACCAGGAAGGAGTTGTGATAGATAAATTAAATTTGGTAGGCTTGTTTATGCAACTAAAAGGTGATGTCTATTCAAATTTCGAACTTGGCACATACTGTGAACATGCAAATCAGTTTTGCTTTAACTACGTGTTCTATAGTTCGTAGGCGTTAAATTTTGACATAATGAGTTACTGTTAGTCAATCATGCTTTTAAGAAGACGAAGAAGCCATTATCAACAGCTCTCTGACTTTGAACGTGGTCATACGGCTATAAGAAGGTGGATTTTCTTTCCGTGATATTGCAGAAATGTATCCACTGTGCATGAATGTTGGCAACAATGGTCAAGGAAAGTATCAATTTTTAATGCGAAATTTATAAAACAGTTCAATAAAAAACAAGGTCCCTTTCAGTTACTCGATTTCTTCCAGGACTGCCACAGGATTATGGTAATAAATATCGAACTTTTACAATGAAATGACATCGCACTATGACATGTTAAGGATATTCACGTTTAATAATAATTAACGAAACACAAACATAAAAAGAACAATTAAGCTTCTGTAAATTATTACAAAGCTAAGATGCTCGATCTATTACTATACTTGGCGAGATCTTAATATCAACTAACTGTCTTGTTGGCTGGGCTACAGTCGTACCAGAACAGCATGCGCAGCTATTGCGGGAATTCGAGACATTCTCTAACCTTTGGATTCAAAGACAAACCTTTTAGAATCCAAGCAATCTTAGTCTATATGGTCCATCTGAAGAAAAAAACTAAACAAATAAAAATATTAAAAACAAAATGATTACAATATTAATCAATTGAACACAGTTAAAATGTCTTTTAAAGTCTGTTGGTTGGTTTTAATGATGGTCCATAACGAGATCACCGAATTTCTTTATTGGAAGGAATTAAATTCTTGTTATAGCAAGGACTTTCATCATGTTGTCTACCTGAATTGTTTATAGATGGAATATCATTCTCTGTCACTTCAAGTGGATATAGTTTTTGTATTGGTCTTAATAGTCCTCCAGATTGGGTTTTAAGTTCAACTAAACGTACTCTATCATCCTCTCCTGGATAATTCTTTTCAATTTTTGCCAATGACTATTTGATTCTTTTATTGTTGGAATCTCTTATTAGTACAAGATCTCCTTCTTTGATGGATGACTCTCTTTTAATTTTGGAATAATCTTTTATCAATTCTAGATATTCAATTCCGAATCGTTTTTGCAGATCTTGTCGCAATTTTAACCGGTAAGAATACCTTTTCTTCAATTTTTTCGAATCAATTAAGTTGAAGGACACCAACTTCTTTAATTTCCTAACGAAACATAGATGGTATGAGTGTTGACAGACCTTTGATATCTTCTGAGAGATGCGTTAAAGGACGGGAGTTAATCAAACTTTCCGCGTCCCATAATACTATAGCTAACTCATATCCATTCAAACAAGCTCTTCCTTGAACCTTTCTCAGAATGCCTTTCTAAACCCCGATCAATCTTTCGAAGAAACCTTCCCACTCAGGGGCGAAGGGAGGATTGAATTTTCAAGAAATTCGTTTCCTTGAAGCAAAATTTTCGACTTTACTACAATTGATACTCCTTAAAAGATTTGATATTCTAACAAGATTTGTGCCATTGTCAAAATATACAGTGGATGGATGTCCTCTTTGTGCAATAAATCAGCGAAAGGCCAAGATTAAATAGTTAGTGGACAGAGAGGATACCGCCTCCAGGTGTACTGCTCGGTAGATGGCACAAGTGCTGAGTACCACCTAGCATTTTTTTCTCTTTCAAAAACAAGGGCCCACACAGATCGACACCAATGATTTTAAATACAGCCGCATTTCTGACACGATACTCTGGAAGAAGAATGCTTACGACTTCTAATGGTGTAAAAGAAAATATTTTGCACTTGGTACAATTTCTTATTAGATTTCGAACTGTCTTTCTGCTTTTAATTATCCAACATGATTCCCTGAGTACTGGAACATCAATGTTCCTGTACCGGCATGTTCCCGTTCGATATGTTTGCAAATTATTAGTTTTTCAACCTACTCATGCTTACTTGGAGATAATCTAGGAAATCTAGAAATTTCCAAGTCTTTTTTCCATGTTATCCTTGTCTTAACTCGTAAAAGACCATCATTGTCTTCGAAAATTTATCTTTTCTTCTCCGGCAAAGGATTACCTTGTATTTCTTTCAAAACTAATTCTTCGGATGCTTCGATCTCTTTTATCTGCAATTTTCCTTTTTTTTTGTCACTAAGATTTCTTAGCATATTTTTATAACATCGAATGATGTAGGCCACGATTCTCACAATTTATGTTAAAGGAAGATATCTCTTGGAAAATTTCAAAACTATTAGTCGTTAAATTTGTCGCTGAGGAAATAGTCCTATTTATTTCTGAAAGGGCTACTTCAATATTCGGTAGCTGGCCAATACTCGAATGGTAGTTTTAACCGACCGGGTCCCTCCTATGAATGAGATTTCAATAAATCTTTAGCATTGCATTCCGACGAGGACAAATTCGTTGGATTATACTTTCCTTGAATATGTCACCAAGCCCCCGGATCAGTTATTTTTCGAATTTCATTGACTTACGTTACAACAAATGTGTCCCAGTTATCTAGCTTTTTTAAACCAGTATAAAGCTTTCATTGAGTCAGTGTAAAAAAAGGTTTGCATATTCTTCATATTTAGAACATCTCTCACATCGTGAGCGAATCTGGTTCCAATGGTACACGCAAGAATTTCTAGTCTAGGAATTGATATCGATTTTAAAGGTGCTACCTTGGATCTAGCCTGTAAGAGTTGGCAGTTAACTATTCCCCTTTCAACATTTTTAATAAAAATTGAAACTGCGCATGCCGATTTGCTCACGTTCATGGAGACATGGTGAGAATTATCTTCTAGTTCGAGTATTTCTCTAGGGACTTCTATTTCTTTCAGATATTTCAATTGATTAGCCCATTTTAGAAATTTTCCAGTATTCCTGTGTCCCAATTAATGTTTTCCTTCGAACATTCCTGTAAGATTAATTTAGGAATTAGTGTGACGAGACTTGCAAACCCAATAGGGTCAAAAATTTGACTTAACATTGATAAAACGTTTCGTTTACTCGAAACGAGTTGATTTTCCTTATTTATCTCACAAGATAAAGTATCGCTGTATAAATTCCATTAAAGTCCCAATACTGAAACAATTTATTTATAGTTATCTCCAGACATGCTCAAAATTGAGGTTTCGTAACGACACCGTACGCAATGAAAGAATTTAACTCTTCAATAGTGTTCACATTCGCAACACAATTGTCTAAATACATAGAATCTTTAAGTTTCAAAGCTATGTCTCTCTTGGTTTAATCTAAATTCTCTAAATGATAATTGATAGTTGTGGTGAGTAAAAATGTGCTGCCATTTACGCCGAAAACTACACGGCAATGAGACTAAACAATAAGCTTCCTCGGATCTCCTCCCTTTCACAATAAGAACCGCAGGAATTTCTTACGTGAGAGTGCAACGTTTATTTGTTGGAAAGCTCAACGAATGTCCGATATTACCACAAATTTCCCCTGTCGAAATCTGTTAATCATCTAAATTATTCGATCCTTTTTAAACGCAATCATTCAGCAACACTGAAATTCTTTCTTTTGCAGACGCATCAAAAACCGGTCGGATTTCTCTTTAAAGACTGATCTATGCGGTAAATAATGGCACTTATCCTTTGTCAGCTCCTCTGAATCAACAGGCTCAATAATTTTTTCGGCTACCCATTCTCTGAATATGTTTTCATATTCATGTAGAGAGATTATTTTTTGTAGCACCTTTACGTAAGACTTTAACCGTCTTTCGGCAAGGTTTCAATTGTCTGGTAATTCAGGATGAATCCCCAACCAGGGGAGGAGTGACACTTTATACCTACCTCCTTTATCCCTTCTTAATGACAGAACAAAATGATCTTTCGCAGCCACCTCAATTTTCGATCTAGTTTGAGAAATATTCGGATCCGTAATTCCCAGAGAGTCAAGTGACCATAAGTCACAAATATTTAAGTCACTAACATAAAGTGCCAAAAGCACTTCATTCGTACTAGGACTATCTCCTGTTCTTCCCATTAATGTCCAACCGAAATGCGTATTCATCGCAACAAGGCCATTCGTTATATTTTTAATTTCTGCAGTAAATACATCTCCGGCATAATATTCGCCTATAAGTCCGTAAATTTCTTTAGCATTCCTATAAGCAAAAGCATAAGGTTTCATTCATAGTTACGTCACTAGGATAAATTCCGCGCCTTTTAAATTCCTTCATAATTCCCACATTGTCCAATTTTGGAATCGAGGCACAAATCGTTTTCAGTTCCAATAGATTTAACGTACAAGTAAAACTATTATCCACCTTACTTAAGTCAATTATATAAGTTTCGTGCGATGCTTTTTTCTTTAACCCCGAAGCAATTCATGCACAACTATTTACTGCCCAAAATTTTTTAATTTTAGCTTTCGCTCTGTAAATTCCGATAAATAACTGCAAGAAGCATCTATAATCTTCCTAATCAAATGTTTACCCCCAAAACACAATAAGAGTTTGCAACTGTATTTTCTCCACTAGAAGGGTTACTTATAGCGCGGCCTGTATCAGGTTCCATTTTGGAAAGATCAGAATTATTTCCCTCTTCGAATTTATTTTTCTTTTACCCATAAACATTATACTAACGTGTCTGCCTGAACATGTCTCGTGCTAGCCTTACAAGAAGAGGAAAGGTGTCTTTTTTTTAAATTTTATCATTTAAGCATCGAAGACAAGAGCCAGACCGCTTACAAATTTCTATTTTTTCTTCCAAACTCATTCGTGCAAGAAGCCGAGTAATGTCTATGAGATTTACAGAATAAACAAGTCTCTTTCTCATTTTTCCTATTTCCAAAACACTCATTAATTATCGCCGACGCCTATGGTTGTCACTGGCAGTTCTCAGTGATGTGATGATTCATCTTAACAGGTGTTTTGATTTCCGAAATAGAACGGTTCAAATTTAAAAAAGCCATTTCTCTGGCTCTCCGCTAAGATGATAAAAAATCGATTTGCTCATCAATTTCAGAAAAAGGAGGATTTTTTGTTCTTTTATTGAATTCTAAAAAGAAGAATTCTATAAATAATTTTTTCTTGGTGCTAGGATTTTCAGTATATATGGCCAAGTTATTCGATGCACTGTAAGAGTCTATCTAAAATTTTAATTACCAGGTGATACTATAGGGGAGAGTGGGGTCAATTGTAACATTTTTTACTTAACTATTTTTAACTAACAAAAAATCCAATATATTATTAGTATTAATTGACAGACGAGTAAAGTAGACTATCCTCTACTAGAAAAAAAAT
>NC_092215.1:44751630-44821074 GCF_043381705.1 Parasteatoda tepidariorum
GATGTGTGTCAATCGGTTAAATTGGACGATATGTAATATAAATTCGACGATTGGATGAATTAGACGATATATTATATAAATATGGAATATTTATTATATCAGGTATTATATTAGTATATTATAATAATTAGACCAAATTATTAGACGCACTGTAGTGTTTTAATAATTACATGTTTTGCACGAGTTCATATGCAATACTTTTATATGTAAACATACATGTAATGGGTTTTTATTCAGGAGATTTTTTTATATACTTTCCATTTGTATTTATTTTTAACGCATTGCATTACAATGTCAACCAATTGATACACGGTTCAAACGGTTTCAGTCGCATAATTAAGATTAGACCTGATAATTAAGATTTTACATAGAATCTTATAGTGCGTCTAAAAATTTAGCAAGGGACTGAATATATATGTTAAGGGAAAAACTTTTATGATAATTATTGCATTCTTTAATCTAATTTTAAAACAGAAATGCCGGATTGGAATTGAGTTATCAAATCTAAATTATCTAATTATCTGAATAGGTTTCGTTCTGAGTAATGAATGAAAATTTAGTCAAAGAAAAATTACTAAAAAGATTCGTTAAAGCTTTTAATATTACATCCTACCTCCTCAAAATATATATTGCTATCAGTAAACATCCAAGTCAAGTCATGTTATCGCAAAATATATGATATTCGCAATTTTAATTAATATGAATGTCATCATTAGATCTTTAATTGAAAGAAGTGTCAATGTAAATCTAAGTTGTAAACGACAGGTAAAATTCTATTTCAGTCGCAAGTTAAGTTGGGTAATTGAAACTTTCTAAAAATATTTGGTTCTTTTTCATTACATCTTGTATCCATCAATTTATCTTTTTGATTATTTTCTGTTGATTTATTTTTATCTTAAAATTTATTATCTTGCATTTATATATTCCTCTTTTGCATAATTTTCCCGCAATTTATCTTTATCTTAATTAATTCATAATCTTGCATCCATTAATTTATCGTTTTAATTGTCTTCTATTAATTTATCTTTTTCTTAAAATAAAAGAAAGAAAGGACTTAAAATTACAATTTCCTATAACAAATTGTGATAAAAATGTGCATGTATGCCTTATTATTCGTATACGTTCGTAATATTTTTATTTCAACGTGCGAACGTACAAAATATCATGGTTAAAATAAATACATAGTAAGACAAAATTGTTATTTTTTTATTCAATATTATTTATCTTATTTATTTCGCTTTTTTAAATTTCTAAACTATGGTGTCTCAAAACACACGAGAGCCGCAATTTTGATTAATATAAATGGCATCTTTGGGTCTTTAATTGAAAGCAGTATCAACGTTTCCTAAATTTTTGTTTTAGTAAGAATATAGTTTGGATGATTGGGGCTTTCTTAGAGACAATTGGTTCTTTTCCCAATAGCCCATAAGATCAATTACGATCTAAATTTTCATCGATTTATAGTACTAAATGAAGACCGTTTATCATCATTAAGGAGATTTTTGGATAAAAATTTTATCGGTTAGTTTTAAAACGATCTTTTTTTTCATTACTTTATCTCGAAAATTTAAAAAAAAATTATTTATTGCGAACATTTTTTCAAACAATTACAATTTATTGCTTCACTTCTCATTTTTAAGAAGGAAGTAAATCTTTCGTATTATAAAAAGTGCTCAAAATAATGCTATTTTCTTAGTTCCTAACTTTTTAACTTGAGTAAATCGTTAATAAAAATAAAATGTATTCCATTTGCTGTAAAAACGTTCAAGTTTATAAAACCAGGCTTTAAGGCCTGAAATGTCATATAAGACAGAATTACGCATTAAATGTGTTTAAAACATGTATTTTAGAAAGTGTCCTTTTTTTTTGGAAGTAAATATTTATAAAGGGTATTTTAATATGAATATAATACAGTTTTGCACATTTTTCTGCTTTAGTGTATTTTTTGACATTTATAGATGAACCAATTCAAGCAGATGACTGGGATTTTATTTTAATGATTCTTATCTTATTTTTATCACTATAACTGATTACACTTATCACTATAACTATTCTATAACTGAAAGAAACTATTTTATATAAAAAAAAACATGTTTTATTTGACCCTTCATACACTGTCAGAATTTCCTTTTTTAAATTATGATAAAATAACCGGCAGCAGCTTGTTCATCCAATTAAGCGTGAAATTTACGATAAAGAATATTTTTTACTTTTACGGTTTTTCAACCGCTTACAACTGGTATAGTTATAAAACCATGAATACAAAACAATACAGTTTTTTAACAACTAGCATCACTTCAAAACCTTAAAACCGAATTTAACTGGACATTTTAGCTAGGCTTGTTGTTAAGAAATGGGCATTGGCAAGAAAATCTTCAAGTATTGAAGGGAAAGGAGGGAATATTGAGGTGTCACAACCGGGACTCGAACTCCAGTTCTGTCCGTCATGAGACTATCGGCTATAATATATACGCAGCTGTAAGGAACTAAGTGACTTCATTTGGGCTCAGTTGGTGCAGTAAAATTCCGATTCCTTAACAGTATTAGGTGAAAGCAATTAATAAAAGGTTTTTCTCACAGTTAACAGTTTGAACAAGATCTTATTTACGGTTATTTGACTGTTTCGTTTGAATATGGTAAAATAACAATTTAATAAATTGTTAATTAAATATTTTTTCGAGAAATTTCTAAAAGTGTAAGGCCATGGGAAGTATACTTACCACCAAATTCATTAACTGAGGCTGGTATAGCCTGGCTGGCAATGCACTTGATTCCCATTCGTAAGAACGGGAGTTCGAATTCGGCCGGCGTAATGGTGACTGGTTGACGTCCCCATGTATTACACGGGGAGTCTTCGGGTCACAAAGTCCTCCATGTTACCGTAACAAATTATACCGCTGGGGTTACTGGATTATAGATTGATCGTCCTTTGGTTCAAAATTACTATCTATGGATGAATGAATGGATGTAGGAATAGGTCCGCCCTATAAGCGGCTGTGACGTATGGGTGTGGTAGAAGTAGAATTCTTGGAGATAGATGGCACCACTGGAAAGCAAGAACAATCGCACTCCCATTGCCTTAATGGCCTACGGCAACAATAATTCATTAATTTGTTAATGAGGTAAAGCTATTTTTGCACTTAGGAATTGTGCTGCCATCTGTTGATAAAGGCAGAAAATAGAAAAAAAACTATAAAGGAAGGTTTCATGAAATGTGGTGACCGAAAAGTTTAGCGTGGAGCCCAGAGGAGAGGCAGCACTTGTGTGTTATGCGTTTCTTCATTTATCATCGACTTTATTTTTATTTATAAACACATAATTTATAAATTTGGTTATTTATTAGCATAAAAGTTCAAGTTTATCACAGACAGTAGGTAAAATTTTGAAAAATCCCGATCCACCTTCCCGCAAAAAATGGTCTAAAAAGCAAAGTAAGTTTCTGTAATAAGCTAAATAAACTTCTTTTTATTCATCTATCTCAATACCAAAAATATCCTAATATAGTACAAGTATAAAAAGTAGCCGTATAAAGGGTTAAAAAAAGAAACATAAGTCAACAGTTGATCACCCAGAAATATAAAACGAAAACTTTATTTTGATTAAATATTTCTAAAGTTTTTATTTTTAAAATAAGAGACCTTGTTAAAATTGTAATTTCTTGGGAAAAAAACTTGTTAAAATTTGCAAAGGGAAATTTCTTTTTTTTGAATATTCTAAAAATAAAACGTATTGCTTATCGTGCGTTGACAATAAATTTTCTTCTTATATTCTACCGACACAATAACTGTAAAAATAGTGGTGACAGTTACTTTGTCAAAGTAATTTCTTATCGGACAACCCTTAATAACTGGTATCATAACATTTCGAATAGCAAAGAAAGATTGTATGATTGATTACAAGACTGATGCTCAATTGATTTTTGCTTTAGGTACACGTCTAATTATGATTGTATGAATCTTTTTTAACACTCGAGTTTAACATTAATACTATTTCCTCCCTGTGATGCCTAAGTAGCAATTTTCGAATATATTTTGTAGCTTTATGTTTGAAATTGAATAATGTAAAATGACTAAAAAAATTCTGACTGAATTTTTTTTATTTTTAAATTTTTTCATATAATAGAAAAGGCAAAAAAAAAAAAGGAGTGNTAAAAATGTTCCTAAATTTGTTCATAGCTTTTGTTCCCCGAAAATAATAAATTTAAAATGCTGAGATAAACGCAGAAAAAAAAAACTACATTTATGTAAGATTTGATAGTTGAAAGTATTTTTATCAAAAATAATTGTGTTAGCTAAAATGTTTACTAAGTGCAGATTATTTCATTGATAACAAGTGAAACTCACTTAACACTTTACTTTTGAACGATGCGAAAGACTATTTTCGAATTGGCTTTAAAAATTAAAAAAAAAACTATATTTTAAACCACACGATTGGTATGCGTTGTCTTTGACTAAGTATAAAATGAAAAAGTGCTTCTTCTTCCTTGTCAGCTCAACAGCCTCTTGGCTGCCTCAACAGCTGACAATTGCCAGCTCCTCCTATCCAAGACTTCTCCCTTCCAATTTCTAATCTTTAGGGTTTTCAGATCATTTTCGATGTCATTGAGCCATCTAGTAGGGGGTCTGCCTCTGGGACGTGATCCCTCGAGGTTTTTAAAGATGACGATTCTCATGGGGCTATTTTCAGGGCTTCTCCATAGATGGCCAACCATCTCAACCTATTACTGCGGATTATCAGTGTAATTTTGTGCTGCTTATAGAGTCGGTAGAGCTAGAAGTTACATATGGTTCACCAGTATCCTCTTTCTTGAATTGCGCTGAAGATGGCTCTGAGAATCTTCCTTTCGAAGGTGTCCAGTGTCCGCTGAATATCCGAATTTAGTGTCCAAGTTTCGCTTTCATAAAGTAGCACAAGAAGCATGAGTGCCTTATAGAGTTTTAGCTTTGTTTTTCGACTGAGAAGATACGGAGTTGAACATTAGTAGTCGTAAACCCAAAAATTGAGTCGGCTGTTAAATGGCTGTTATAAAACAAAATTAAAAAGTCTAAATTTATGTAAGATTCGATAGTTAAAAGTACTTTTTATCAAAAGTAATTGTGTTAACTAAAATGCTTACTAAGTGCTGATTATTTAATTGATAGCGAGTGAAACTCCTTTAACACTTTACTTTTGAGCGATGCGAAAAACTATTTTCGAATTGACCTTAAAAATAAAAAAAATATAAATTATATTTTAAACCATACGATAGGCGTGCGTTGTCTCTGATAAAGTTTAAAATGAAAAAGTACTTAATCTTTGATAAATTTATGACCAAAAAATAATAATGAGCTGTTTGGAACTGTCTTTAAAAAAGGAATTTTGAGTAAAAGGATTTTTGTCTATTAATTTTTAAATTTTTCTTCTTTGATACTTTCTGTTCATATAATCAAAATAAGCCACACTTTTTGTTTTTATAATAAATGCAATTCATTAAAAAACTACAAGTTACTTTAAATAAATAATATCAAGAAACTGAAACGGTAAGATATTACCTGATTAAAAAATTCCGTCCCTTCAAAAATATACAGATTGAAAATAACATTCGACATATTTCAAGCGCTTAGAAATAGGTGCCCATTTTTTAGATTTGCCAGACGTGAATAAAAAGAGACTAAACGATGTGAAATATAAAATGTAAAGTTGCCATAAAAAATGGAAAATAAAGGTGAGAAACAAAATTAGAAAGAAATAGTGGGATACTGAGGTTACTGCATGTACCATTATATTTATTTGTACTCCTATCAGTATTATGTTGAATAAATTTATGACAACTCCCTTATAGTATATCAAAAACTAAAACTAAACTCAGCGGCGCGACAGCCCCAGAGAGGCCATATCTCGATTCTTACTCACGCGATTTTAATATTAATTGCTGACTTTCGAATTTAACTAAACTCAGTGGTACGACAGCCCATAGTGAGCCGAGGCCTACTGTGCCCATCTCAGTTTTCTTGACCTTGGGCTCTGGGGTGCAGAAGCAGATGTTCCGGTCAGGTGGTCAGCCGAACGCGGAACCCCCAGTGTTTAGTTCCCAAGCATGCCTAGTATTCATATATCGACCCACTGAAGGGATGAAAGACTGAGTCAACCCTGCCCGCCCCGAGGATCGAACCAGGGACCTGTGGCACGGCAGCGCGAAGCGCTACCGCTCAGCCACCGGGCGACATAGTATATCAAGTTTTTACAAATTTGACAGTTCAACTTTACAATTTTACCTCACCGTAAATATGCATTGATTCTGCTCTTTTTATACTACCTCTCAATTATGTAATTAATTTTCGATATTTTGTTGTAGTTATTTTTGATATATAAAAAGCATTTATTGAAAGATTTGTGCTTTGACTTCTACTAAATATAATTTATCATTGAAATTATTTGATAATCCAAATCAATTCAGTTATAAATAATGAGCTGTCCCTCAAATATCCCTTTTATTTAACCCTTCCCTTTATCGCAGCCACTCGACAAACACTTTGCTAGTCTTAATACTCCATCTTTTATGTTCCAATATCAGAGGGTAAGTGTCCCCTCTCTTTTGCACGCCAATCCTTGATTTTTGGTGGGGGGAATAAAACAGCATATCTAATTAGCCTAATGTCATAAATGATGCTATATTAACGAATATCAGCATCATTTATGACAACATGGTCATTGAAAATTTCAACAAGAGAGTGCATGAGCGACAGCAAGGTCCTCGTTATCATCTATCATAATATGCTGTTCCTTATCTAACTTTATATTACATATTTTATAAATTAATAAAATTTTGATTAGAAACCCGTGTTTTTCTATCAAAGTTACTTTATGTATGGAATTTCTCTCATTGAAACACGAAAGAGTAATTTTAAAATTAAACATCTCTTTCAAACTAAATGTGCTAATTGATATTACAATTAAGGATTTTTTTCTAGATTATATAAAAACATCGATAAAATTTAAAAGACCTCCCTTTGACGTTTGGCCAGTAAAAAGTTCATTTTGCGCATAGAAAAAATATGATATATATTTTAGGAAACGTAAGCTTTATTGTTATTTTTTTCTTTGAAATTGTTTGGAACTAAAGCCAAGGTGAGATGGGAAAAAAATATATTCCTTTTTTAAAAGTAAGTATACCAATCGTATCAACCAATTGTATTTTATAATACGAAACATTAAACATTTGATCTTATTAATATTTTTGATAAATATTTTTGATAAAAACATTAAAAAAACGTAAAAATAACCTGTTACAATAAAAAAAAAACATTGAAGAGTTTTACATTTATATAACGAGGTAATCTTAGAATGTATCTTTTTTCATAAACCTAAAATATGAGTTAGAAGAACTACATAAGTCATTTATAAAATTTTTTTAACATTCATTCTTAAAAAAGACGGTTTATCGTTGCACCATAATATTAGTATCTTGAACCACATTATGATGAAAGTTACTGCTTCTAAATAGGCAGTTAGATTTAATGCTGTTTCTGCTTAAATTTAACCATAATATCGGGTAATGAAATATGGTTTGAATTAGCTCTATATTAAGGTTGCAGCAAATGACTCAGCTCGCTCCGATTTTTTTTGTGAAATGTTTACAATATTATTTATTATGTCAACTAATATTAAAGAAGAAATAGAATTATAACTAGGAAATTTTTTTTTTTAACTTTCACTCTCACAACAATCAGTTCAACCAAAATATCGGTACCCTATAATTAGCCTAAAAATAACATTTTTCTTTTATTTTTTTTCTATTTCTGCTCAAATATAACCATAATATCGGGTTATCAATGAAATATGGTTTGAATTAGCTCTATATTAAGGTTGCAGCAAATGGTCAGCCTGCTCCGATTCTTTTTTGCGAAATGTTTTATATATTATTTTACATGTCTACTAATATCAGAGAAGAAATAGAATTACAAGAAGATAATATAATTTTTTTGTTTTCACTGTCACAACAACCAGTTCAACCAAAATCTGGAGATATTTTGAGATTAAAAACTGCATTATATATAGTATTTATTTTTTGTAAAATATTGAATGCAACAAACGTTATGAAGGAATTTTGAACACAATATTAATGCAAGAATGTTAACCATTACTAACTCCATTTAGGTTACTTAAATATACACTTGAAATGTGTTACAAACTTCCCTTTTAAGGTAAAGAATAACAAAGGAAGCATGAAACAAAGATATTTTCTGGAGATATTATGAGATGAAAGACTGTATTATATATATATTCATCGAATTTATTTTTTGTAACATATTGAATGCATCAAACGTTATGAAGGAATTTGGAACACAATATTAATGCAAGAATATTAACCATTACTATCCTTGCAGCCATGTATTTCATTCTTTAAAAATGTTCCTAAATTTGTTCATAGCTTTTGTTCCCCGAAAATAAATATTTAAATAAAATAAAGTTGAAGATGACAGGATTAAAAATATCAAAACCTACATGTTTTCCGGAGGAAAAGCTGGGAAAGGTGATTAAGAGAAGCGACTTAAATTTTCAGACAATCAAACTGGTTTTTAATCTCGCTTTATTCAATAATGAGTTGTCAGATTTCAATGACGATTTTACGTTTTCATACCCTAAATACTAGTTTGAGATGTTTGAAGTGCATGCTTTTGTTACTCCATTTTGAGCAAGGATTTTAAATATATATTTTAAGGGTTGTACTATGTAAATACTTTAAACGCACAAATAATCTAAATTAATAACATAAATATCCAAGAGATTTGACCAAGAACAACATCCAAAACTAAATATTTAGGTCTTAAAAAAATTACCAGCAACACTTTTTTTCGAAAATTTTTAAACTGAAAACATGATAGTAGTATATATGTCAGCTAAATAAAATCATTAAAAACTGTTAATAATCCCAAATGCCTATTCAAATACTCCTCAAATCGTGAAAAACATATATTTATACTCTTTATTGTGTAAACTGTTGAATGTAAATGCATTAACGGTAATTAAATAAGTATCTTGCGATTTTGAAAGGAAATTGAAAGGAAAACACAACCATTTCTACAAGAATTTTAACTGTTTTCTTTAACAAATTTATAATTTTCAACCAGATGATTCTTTTCTTATCGTTTACACCATGTTAGGTTTGGAAATTTAATATTCACAGCTTCCGCTTTCAGTTTGCAAAACATATTTAATCAGCTTCCATGAAAGCGCATTCGGAATGTTAAATGCATTCTTTTCTCTTGGCGATCGAATTGGCTTGTCTCAGCCAAATGCAGGCGACCTAAAGGAATTCGGAAATTCCAACAGTTCTACTATAACCACAGCTGCAGCTGAAGATTGAAATGAAAGGTTGTTTATCGCTTGTTCTTGAAATTCATTTCACTGTTTATAAGCAATAATAACGGTTTAATCATTAATTTGTGCAGCTTATAAAGCAACTATTTTCAGTGGATAATTGCAAAACACATTTCATATCTGGAATTATATTTGTTTTGACCATGTGATCGTTGAACTTTTAATTTCTTCCAATTAATCGAATTTATATTCTTCTAACTTCTTAGCTAGTGAGTTTTATAGCAACTGAGAGGTATGCAAATTATATTTATTTTAAAATGCATGCATTCAAAACCATCACAGAAAAATCTCTGATTTGCTTAATTCGTAAATTATATCTTACACAAGCTAAGGGCATTGTAAATAATGTATTTTTTGAGCATGAATGCAGCAATTTTTAAATTAATTATTAAATTAATTTTGTTAATCCGCAATTATTAAATTAATTTTGTTAAATTAATTAAATGCTTATGTAATTTGAAATTATTTGGTTTTGAATTGGTAACGAGTTGAAATATGTTGGTAACTATCACCCTTTAAAAGATTATTTTATGCTACAAATTAAGGAAGTTTTAATTATCAATATTTAAATGTATTTATTATATTTTTCTTAACTTAAATATGAATGGAATTCTTAAAATGAATATAATGTAACGAGATAATTTTTAAGGAAGTTGATTAGTTTCACAAGAAAGCAAAAAATAAAATCCAGATTGGGTTAGGAACTTAAATTTTTGAACAAATTTTCGCCCAAATTCAAAAATATTCGAATAAATTTTAAAATATTAGCTAATATAGCAGCTGAAGAAAAGAATTCTTGCACAATGTAGCATATTGTGACAAAAAAAATTATTTATCGAAAAATAATTTTAAATGAAATAATGATAAATGTCTTAAGTAAAAAAAAAGGTTCTGACGGGGACATTATTTTTGAGCCATCTTTCTCTAAATATTAAAAATATTTTGAAGTAATTTTTAAAAAATTTCTTGTATAACAGTTGCTATGTTTTAAACTAAACAATTTATTAAGTTACTTGTAATTACGCACTTAATGCATGGTTACTGTACAAATTTCGATACCTTCGATTCGTCTACTCTGTTCAATTCTTTTTACATTATATTATTAGTGTATACATTTTATTATATACATTTTATAGCATACATTTTATTACATACATTTTATTATATATATTATATTATATTATTAGTTATTAAAAAACAGTCAAAATTAAGTGACTCATTTTTTTTCTATACCCTTTAAAGAAAGCAGTTAGGGGATTTTTCTAAAATTTTTTTTAACCAATTCTTTTAGTTTTACAAGACACATGCATCTTTAAAGTTATTCCTCTTTTCAGTACGTTAATAAAAACTCTATTAAAACCAACATATACCAGTAGCAACAAAAAATGTGTTAACTTTTATTTTATTTTATTACTCTTCGTCTTGCGTGCAAAGCAAAATTAGTAATCTTTATCTGATGAGCAATTCTCATCATCAGATATGGAAACACTTCCCGACTCTCCGATAATTTTTCCTGAATTTATGTTATTCTGTTTTTCAAACCTGTCTAACCAGCCATTCGAGCACATAAAAGTAGTCTCACTAAATCACTAAACAAATTCATCGGCTTAGACTTGAAGCATTAGTCCAGATACTGAAAGATTGCGGCTTCTTTGAATGCTGAACCAATTCAATAATGCTATTCAATAATGAAGCAAACAAGAAAAAAATGCTTGCTGCTACATTCCATGCTATAGATGTTTTTAAAAATCGGTATATGTATTCATTTTGAAGTAGAAATTTCAAAATTATTGCAGGAAAATTAAGAAAAAACAATCGAAGACAGAAAAAGGTTCTTAATATCCAGCTTCCTCTTTTTATTCAGTTCACTATATCTACAAAAAATATCACTATACGTGTGTAGCAAGGCAGGGAAGCGAACATTTCATTCACTATAAACGGGAGTTCACTATAGCAAGGTTTGACTATATACATACATACATACATACATACANTTTTATTTATTTAAAATAACAGGGGTTTTGTTAACATTATTTTAACAAAGGTCATTTTAATTTTTACTACCTTTAAGAAGTTTGTCTTTAAAGTCCATAATATAAAAAAATAAAAGAACGATAAATAGACAATCTTCTGATCAACGATTCTTGACAAATAAATTTTAAATATAAAGAAATTTCCTTATTTTAGCAGTTTTTATTTCCTATAAATTAAAAAATATATATAATATAGTACGAATTACAAAAGACATAAGTCTAGACTTATGTCTTTTGTAATTCGTACTATATTATATATATTTTTTAATTTATAGGAAATAAAAACTGCTAAAATAAGGAAATTTCTTTATATTTAAAATTTATTTGTCAAGAATCGTTGATCAGAAGATTGTCTATTTATCGTTCTTTTATTTTTTTATATTATGGACTTTAAAGACAAACTTCTTAAAGGTAGTAAAAATTAAAATGACCTTTGTTAAAATAATGTTAACAAAACCCCTGTTATTTTAAATAAATAAAAAAAGATTCGAGGAACATTTTCTACCGCTAGTTAATTTCGGTACACTGATTATTTTTCCAGTGGATTAAGAACTTAATATATAGTCACGCATGGATAAAATATTTTATTTAAGCAGAGACAGTTTTCGTCACAACAGAATTTCGTCTTAAATAGTCCATGCCAGATATTTTGGGGATATTGAGTTTTTCGGATTCTAATTGCGTTGAATCTTCCCGACTTTTAATATCGATTCATCTAACATCATCTGTATAATGCAGTGGTTTTTATTTTTCGGTCTTCACCAATGTTTGACCGAAACAGTACTTCAAGAAAAAGCTGCTGGAATGTTATAGTCAGGTCTCGTATTTTGCTCGTTTTTCAATAAAAAACAAAAATAAAATAAAAACGATTGATAGTGCGGGAATGTATCTTTGTTTATTGCATTCACAAATAAATTACCTTTTTCTCAAACATCCATATAAACAAAATTCATTATAACCATTATTCATTATAAACAGAAAATGCGAGAAAACAAAATCCGAGGGTTGATTTAGACTTTTTTTTGTAAAATGTCCTATTTTGTAAAAATCTGAGATCCGTTCCTGAGATAAAAATCTGAGATCCGTTCAGGCTTTTGGTGAAAGTTCCTGTTTTTATGAGTTTGAAAAATCTACTCATAGTTTTCTGAATCTAAAATCAGGACTAAATCTGTTTTTTTAGCCCGACTCCTGTTGTTGTGAATGTGGTCATTTTTTTGTGAAAGATACGATAAAAACTATCTGTTTTAAACAGTAGAAATTTTAATCTAATGACATCAGCGAATCTGTTTTTCAAAGCAGGAATTTTAAGAAAGGTTCATTTTCAAGACAAAAATATTGAGATACCGTTTTTAGGATTAAATACTTTGTTAAGGGTGTTTTTTTAATGAAATAATTTCTAAAGGGACCCATTTTTACAACAAAATGAATTAAAAAAGGGTCCATTAACATACCCAAATTTTACCTAAATTAACTCCTGTTTATGTATAATTTTTGAATTTATAATTTCAATAACTAAGAAATAAATAAAATGAAGGCATTTAAATTGCTTGTTTTATAAGTGGCTAAAAAGCGCCAGGAGAAGTTTATCTTAAGGAGAAACGCGGGAGAGGTTTCTTGATCACGTTCGGTCGTAAGTAGCTTTCGCAAAATATTTGTTTGATTTTTATCCCTATAATGTAAGTGCATCTTTATCTCAATATTTTACGGTTATGATTTTAATAAATGTATACAAATTTTCAGGGAATATATTTTACGAGAATGCACTAATGCCATTTTTTTTGTATTTGACCTTTTTTACGGGACTTTTTTCCTATGTCATAAAGAGAGGGAAATTCTAAATATGAGAAGGTCAAATATCACGTAACCTTAATTGTGGCAATATTGAATCCCCCTCCCCCTTGGCAACAGAAATAAGCTTTTTGCAAATTCCCCTCTAATGCTGTACAACGAAAAATGCAGCACCCCTCCCCTGGTTTTTACTTTGACGCTTGCAGAATGATTCAGTGGCGAATGGGTACATTGAATAAAGAAACCGTATTTAATAACAAACAAAAGTAATAATAATAAACAATAAAACAATATGATAGTACGAAATAAGGCTTTCCAATAAGCCACCCAGTTCGATATATTGCCTGCCACACAAGTGATTACAGAATTATATGAGCGATTACAACGCCATCTTTTGGTCAGGCAGAAATTCGTAGCAGACGATAGTAATCTAGTTTTAGGATTAAATTCTAATAAAACGATACTATTTTGCATTAAGCAAAGTTAAAATTTTAATTCCTTTTAAAAAGTTTTGAGTCAAATATTCTTAAAAAAACTTTTCTGTTCACCTCCGAAACACTTCACTAACTGTAGTAATCTAGTTTTCTGATTAAATTGTGATAAAGCAATGCAACTTTGCATTAAATGAAGTTAACGTTTTAACTCTATTTAAAAAAAATTTTTTTTGTAGAATATTCTTAAAGAAATTTGCATTTTCCTTTTGGGTTCACCTCTGAAGCTCTTGATTTTGTTTTTCTTTCCACGAATTCTTTTATTACACATTTTAAATTTTCCCGTGTATAATTTTTTTGCTCTTTAAGAAAATTTTAAAAATAAGGGAATTTTAATGTCTTTTGCCCCTTGTCAATAATTGAACGGCCCCAATATGCTATGTAATTTTCACAAAAAAACTAATGTTGTTTATTTGCTCTAGCTTGTTATATACAAGGTCGTTACCCTATAAAATTGGGTAAATGCATTCAGGAATGATTTATTGTTATGACCAATAAAATTTTGCAATCAGCATTTTTTGTAAGGTAAATTATCTATATTATCTTTTTTTAGATTTTTGATTTTTGCATGATTTACTTTATGCGAAATTTTTACATATTTTAGACGATTACGCAAAATTTCGATGTGAAAAAAAGCTGCAGTTTTGTTTAAAAAGTGTTTTTCATCTTAACTTTAATGCATGAAAAGTAACTGCAACACTGCATTCTTTTCTTAAAAATATGAAAAATAATTCATATAAGTATGCAAAAATTGAGAATTATTGATTGATTTCTCCCCAGGGAATCTCGCCCAATTGTCAATTTTTTAAAAACTTCTTCATATATTTAAGAGGTGTATCATTTCATAAGGTCAATATCATTTTTGACAGTTGTTGTTAAAATTGTATTTAAATTGGCTCAGATTTTGGCGACTACAATTTCAAGCTCGCCAATTTGGATACCATTTTTAGGACCAATTTAAATGCAAATTTTGACAATATTTACTCGTATTTGACAACATAATAATACTTGAAAACATTGTGAGAATAAATAAAAATCGTGTTTCAAATACGAATGAATAGCCAGTTTATACTGGGGGCGTACCCCTATCGGCGTATGACGACATTTTTTGTCATGGGTTGCTATGCAATTTTCAATGATTTTTCCCTACAAGTTTGCAATAGCTTGAATGAATTGCCCTTTATTTGTTTAGTTCGGTTGGTGAATGAAAATTTGCTCAGAAAGACTTGGTCTGGACTGTATTCTTAGTAGAAAACTGCAGAAAGATAGATAAAAATAATAATAGTTTAAAAATAGCAATTACAGTTAAAAAGTTCTAGATGTAAATTAGATGTAGGAAATGACATATTTTTCTAATTGTAGGAAACAAATTTTAAAATGTAAGATTTTTTTAAAAACTATTTAAACCGTGTAAAATGACGTATTATCATAAAATATGAGATCTGGAGTTTATGAAATTTAAATTATAAATTTTTATATGCATGTATTCGATACAGACTATTTTATTACTTAATAAATTTGTGTTTCCCATACTTTCTTCAACTTATTATATACTAAAATAAAAATCAGAAAATGTTACCAAACAAGAACAGTAAGCTTTTTTGTAATAAATATTTTAACCATGTAAAATAATGTATTATCATAAAATACGACATCTAGAGTTTATGAAATCTGAATTATTAAATTATATGCATGTATTCGATACAGACTATTTTATTACTTAATAAATTTGTGTTTCTCTTACTTTCTTCAACTTAAAAATGTAGAAGATATTTTAAAAGTAATTTTAAATTTTATCCAATTTTCAAACGTTTGCTGAAAATGAAAATAAATGTTTACTAAAAATTAAAAAAAACACATTTAAAAATTATTTATACCATAAAAGTTATTTTTAGCACCTCTTCGTTTTACTTTAAATTTCTATAATATGAGTTTTTTTTTTCAAATTTGGATTTATTACAAATTTTCCATTTATATAAGATCCATTTATGAAATGAATAATTTTACATCCATAGTTTGCAACTTATGTACAACTTAAATTTAATTTTAGCATATTTTTTATTGAACTATAAATGAAAAATGTGCATATACTTAAAAAGAAGGTATTTTAATTTTTTTTTATCCCAACTTATGTTTATAAATTTATTTAATTTACCATTTTATTCTCGATTTTTAATTTTGTAACGATTTTCGAAAATTTTTCCCAAATATTATTACTAAAATTTTATTTTTACAAATTATGTAAAAATAAAAAATCAGTCTGTACATAAAAGGAAGGAATTTAAATTTACTCAATAAAAATTGTTATCTAAACAAACTAATTTTAACTAACAAACTGATTTTAACTAATTTATTTTACTCTTTTACTCCCGATTTATGAATTGTAACGAAACCAATGGATTTAATTAAAACAGTAATATTTTTCCTTTTATTTAAGAGCTAAACTAAATTTTAATTAGTAAAATAATGATTTTCCTCAGCCGAATTGAGGGAATTTGTGGAATTTAAACATTATGCATGAATTAAATGTAATCAAACAATTGTTATGTATGTTAAGAATTAGAACTGCATTATTTGTTAGTTTCTAATAATCTGGTGAAACAAATTAGTTAATTGTACTTTGACTTTGTTCGATTTGCTTTAATATGTGCTTGAAAATATATTAAATTTGAATGCGAAATAATTAGATAAAATAATGAAGCAGATACTTTAACCATAACCAGAGCCTACAAAATTAATTCTTTATTATTAATGTTTTTTAAGATTTTTATTCAAATTGCTGGTTATTTGTGAATTTTCATTATTTTTTTTATAGCTTTTGCGAAATGAAGATTTCCGAAATATTTTTAATGGGATAATAATGTGGGTTCATTACTAACACAAATTAGCGCATTTATTTACGAAATTATATTAATTTGGAAACTATTTAAATTTATTTGGAAACTATTTAAATTTATTTGCAAGTTTTTTCCTTTTTTTAGACTGTTGCGTATAAATTAGATGAGTATACAAAATTAATTCTTTATTATTAATGTGTTTTTAAAATTTTTATTCACATTGTTAAACAATTGTGAACATTGTTGAACAGTTGTAAAATTTCAATATTTTATATAGCTTTTGTAAAATGAACATTTCCAAAAAACTTATAATGCCTCTTTCTCTCTCAGCTTGCATTTAATATTAATTTACAAAACTAGTTTATAAAATGAAAACCAAATTCAACTTAATTAATAAAATAACTTGTTTTTTCTACTGAATATTAAATATCTTATGCTAAATACTATATTAATTATAAATATTATAATTATAATACTAAACATTATATACTGAATAATAAAAATTATTACTTAACATTATTTCTACTAAATATTAAAAATAGTTTTTCAATGTAGTAGATTGTTTTAGAAACAGTTTTTTACATAGTTAAAAATCAAGTTCAGTTTTTAATTATGAATTCAAGTTTTAGCATTGAATTTAAAATGTGTATTGTTTACATTATTTATTCAAGACTACTTTTAAGTTAAAATTAGTTCGATTTTGATTTTACTTGCTTTTTTATAACTAACAATAGATTAAATAGCCCATATTTACGACTTTCCCAAAATAATAAAGTGCCATAGGGCTTGTGAGAACAAAATATCTTTTTTTTTTCTAAGTGTGTGTCCGAATTACATCATGAAGATGAACGTTCAAATTTCAACAATATTAAAAGGAGCAATATGATTTACTCCAAAATGGTTGAAATTAGAACAGAACGCTATTCTAGGCATTGTTCCGACTACATTAAAAAAAGAGAAGAAAAAAAACTTCCGCTCAAAACATTTTTAAAATTACTTAACCTATAACAGTTTGATACTACAGTTCCTAATCTTAAATCAAAACACCAAGCATAAAGACTTAACTGTATTTGTAATGTATTAGATATATCTTCAAAAAATTAATATTAGTTTCTTTTCAGTTTTATTTCGTTTTTGAGAAAATGAAAATAATTCCAAAGATAAACATATGTAATAGATGGATTCGTTTATCTAATCTTTTACTATAATCCTATTTTACACTCTTATCTTTCTAAATTTTGTTGTTTAAAGGAATATTAATTTTCGAAAAATATCAAATTTATCTCGAAAGTTACCGACTAAATGCAAAAATGAGTTAGCTAGTTAGTAAATTATCGTTAGAGTACTATCAAAGGTTTATAAAGTCAAATGTTATTTTTCTCGTTAAATATATTAATACTTACGTTAATACAACTTATGCATACTATAAATTTTAAGACAATGTTTTGTTTTGCAATTAATGCATTTTCGTTTCAATTACACTCAAGAGACTTATACACATAATAAAGGAGACATTTATATTCTAAATTAGCATTTCATTATTATAACTTCAAGTCTCTAATTTATAGTGTCGTGTCTAATTTATAGTGTCTAATTTATAGTTATTCATTAACTTTAGAAAATGATAGTTAAATCAGAATTATTATATATATGTAATATATATCTAAAATTAAACTATTGAAAGTTATTTTTAATTTATCAGATTTTTTAAAATATTTCTCTTTCTCTGAGTCATTCGATGGTGTAATAATAATTAATTACTATCATTTATCATTCTTCGCCTTAGCTATCAATAATATTTCGACTCTAGCCAGAAATAAAGATGTAAATAATCTTCAGAAAATATAATAGCCTTATCGAGTAGTTTCCTACAAATACATCTTGACATTAAGATTTAATTTGAATTGAAGCTGCCTCAAATCTAAATAAATCTTTTTGTTTCATAAACTTCGAAATTTTTTGTTCCACATTTATGTCTAAAATTTTAATATATTGTTTCCATGTACCAAAATATTTCAAGAAGGATTCAAAATAGTTTCGTAATAAGATTGCCAGATTACTAAATGTGAAAACAGAAGCGCAAATGGAGTTGAAGCGTAAAAAGAAGGATTTTGTTTTATGACGTGTTCTTACTGCAGCACTGAAGCGCATTTGATGTGTTAGTTACCAAGGATTGACCCAAAAATGGATGTGTGCAGGGTTATGTTATACTGGATAATTTAAAGAAGTTTATAGTTAATAAGGTTGATAGTTAATTATAAAATTTTGAGGGAGAGAGAGTTATTAAGTTATTAATAATAATAATAATAATAATAAGATACTATTAACTCAATGATTTATATGGAATTTAATTACTTTAGTTAGGGATCCATTGTTTTTTTTATTATCAAAATTTGAAAGAGTTTATTTGTTTTTTGGATAAATAAACATTACTACATATTCTTTTAATTCTATTCAATTGACTGCAAATGAGAGATTTAATTATATGTTTTTTATAAACATTAGAATTCAAAGTAATTAGTTTATTTGTATTAAAATTTAAAATAATTTTTTATCGTTTAAATCAATAAAGCAGGTATTTTCTTTTTTTAACTACGCAAATCTAAAGAATTAATATTATCATCATGATTACGAAGCAAGATTGATTCCTCGGGGTAGATATTACTTAATAAAATTGTATAATCTTGAAAATTAAAGATAATTAAGTCATCAATAAATCTGATAAAAATTAATATTAAGAGTATAATTTTTTTCGTAATAGTGTAAAAATAATTTAGCTAAGAGAAGAAAAATTAGATCTTCGTGGTATTCCATCAATTTGAATAAAAATATGTTTTCCATTGTAATTTTGTCGAATGGGCTGAACGATACGATACCTTCCAACATATACAGCGTAACTTTAATAACTTCTTAATTTACTCACTTTTTCATATTAAAGATAAGCGTACAAATTGAAATAAACAGGGATCTAGTAAAAACTTTCTTAATAATGACAAATTAAATGTAAGTTTTATTTCTATTATGGAAAAAGATTTTAATAAACTTTATAATATGAAACCAACAAAAAAAAATTTTTCTGCCCTAAGAATAATAATATAGAATATAAGCTTCAATATCTTATTATTAACTTTTCTTTTATTAATTAACGCTTCAAAATTCTTTGTTTCGATCTTGTAAAAGCCAAAATGAGAAAAATTTTCCCAAATAAAAAGAAGCATTTAGGTAATTTATATTTCGTTGCTAACTTTCAACACCCTATTTTCGATAAGATTAAATTTCATAATATTTTTAAAAATTTAGAACATTTGTTTCCATTAAAAGATTTTAACATAATTGAGAGCTTTAAATATAATAAATCTCTTGGTAGAACTATATTTAATTATAATCGTATTAGCAAAAATTTAGCGAAAATTAATATATCCTATTATGAATGTCACTATGAAAGAGAAAAATATTTTGATTTTGTTGATAAACATCATAAACATAATATTACTGGTTATTTAAATATTACAGAAAACTTAGAGCTTATGAATTTAATGATAAAAGTCACAAAATTTAGACCCATTTATCATATATCAATCAATAAAATTCTAAAATATTTTCCTAATGATCGCAATAATTTTTGTTTAAAGATATATAATAGATTCTCTTTACCTTTAGGTATGGTAACAGAATGGTGATGGGCTGTTTATTATTACTTTAAAAATTTTGTTTTCAATAATAAGGAAAATTTAAATAACAGTAACAATTCAACAAATTTTTCTAAAATTATTCGATCAATCAACCAACTACAAAAAAATTTATAATTACCTCCATAGACAAAGCTAACAATACTTATGCAATCTTCTGTAAAAAATTCTATGTTGAACTTTTAAATACGGAGTTAAAAAATAGTAAAAATTTTAAGCTTAATTATTTAAATAATAATATTATCATTAAAAATAGCTTTATATAAGAGGTTAAAAATTAAAATTAGCAATATGTAATTTCCTTACTTAATTATCAGTCCGAAATTTCATAGAAATCCTTAAAATTTAGAACCATAACATATGGTTCTAATACTTACCTAACTAAACCTGGCACCTTTTTCTCAAATACTTGAATAAATTTATTAACAATATTATTAAAGAAGGTTTTTTTGGATAATCACTCATAATCAAACGATATTAGAATTTATTAAACAAAATAAAATTAAATTCTATTGCGACTTTTGATTTCCTGGATCTTTTCAATAGCATTTCCCTTTCTAAACTAAAAGATGTCCATTTGAGTTATTACTATGATTTTAAAAAAGAAATCCTTAGTTGCGATTCTGATGATTGGGAAGTTTTAATTCATTTTTGTATTTTTAATAATTATTTTTACAATGTAAAAGATATTTTTTTTCAAATTGATATTTTAATACCACAAGGATTTAATTTTTATCTCTCTTAGCTGATTTATTTTTGCACTATTGTGAAACAAAATTATACTCTTAATATAAATTTTTTTTTTAAAATTAATCTTGCTGCGTTATCATGATGATAATATTGATTTTAATTTTTTTGATTTGGGTATTGAAAAAGAAAAAAATATCTGGTTTGTTGATTTACACGATAAAAGAAATGATTTTAATTTTAATATAAATAAACTAATTACTTGGAATTCTAATGTTTGTAAAAACATCTATTTAAATACCATTTTTAATCAAAATGAATAGAATTAAAAAAATATATAGTAATGTTTATTCATATAAAAAACAAATAGACGAACTCTTTCAAAATTTGATTAAAAAGACAATGGATGCCCAACTAAGATAATTAAATTCTGTATAAAATCATTGAGTTAATTGTATATTATAATTAGTAAATTTACTAAAAACTTCTTTGTTAATTTATATTTTTACCATGCGCAAATCCAATTCGGGTAAATTAGTGGCTGAAACTTTTCGCAAAACGGGAAAATCATGTTTCTCTCTCTCTTTTAATTTTTAATGTTAATTTTTTAAAATCATTAAAATTGTGTAGTTAAATATCAAACTTATTAATCATAAACTTCCTTAAATTATCTAGTATAATATTATTACCTTGCACACATCCATTTTCGGTTCAATCCATGGTAACTAAAAAATCAAACGTGCTTCAGTATTGCAGTACAGACGCGCCATAAAACAAATACCTTTATTTACGCTTCTAACTCCATTTGCTCGTCTATTTTAATATTTTGTAATCTGATAATCTTATTACGAAAGTATTTTGAATCATTCTTGAAAGATTCTGGTACAGGTAATTTCATTTGAATTCGTTACTCGCTTTATAGATTTCGTTTTATGTTTTATTCTGTATTTTCTTTTCATTTTATTTTCTGTTTTTGCGTTATATATTTTTTACTTAATGTATTCTATTTTGTTTCAATTTTTTGAGTGCTTCTCACAATATTGTATTGATGTATTTATATTGCTTTGGCTATATTGATGCAATATTAGAAAGCACTCCTTTTTGCGGATATAATTGTGTGAGCTGATGAAGAAATTATATTTTTTCATTTTTTTGTTTTTCGACTTTTTAATATGTATTTTTTTAAATTTATTTTAATATTTTTTAAAAGATACTTCATTTTAATAATTTTACTTCTTCTCTTTTCATTAATCTGTATTATTTTTCATGTTTTATCTATAATTGTAACTTATTTTATGACTTTTATATACTTGCAGCTTATGCGCAGTATATAAAACTTATTAATTTTCTTAATTTTCTTCGTTTTTCTTTTTTTTTCTTTTTATCCTTTTTGTCTTTATTGTGCTATATATATAATGTATTTTTGAGATTACTAGAGCACCATACTTGTAATTTTTTATGGTCAACATAAATTTCTTTCCCATAATACTGTTTGTTTTCCTTATAATTTTTTTCCTTATTTTTTCTTATTTTTTAGAAGAAATTGTAAATAATTTTCTCAAAAAAAAATCAAATCCGAAAACAAATTTATATTTCTAATACACATTCATTAAGAGGAGACAATCATTTATTTGTAAAAATGTAAGTATTTACAACATTTAAAAACTATTTAAGAACATTTCATTTGCACAGTGTTCCCTGAAATTCATTTTTAATATATATTTTTAAAATCCTTATAAAAATTAAGCAACAGATTATACACATTAAGGAGTCGAAATTTGATTTAAAAGCGAAGAATATTTCATTCAAAGTTTGAAAAATCACGGTAAAAAAGCGGGTGTGTGCGAAATATCAGAAATTGTTTGATTACAGGTTCAATGGAAGTGTTTTTTTATCTATTTTAAATTCAGTCAGTGGATTTATATATTTTAAATTTTAAAGAGATTCAAGACAATGGGTCACAATTTAATTTAAATTTTTTTTCTTCTAAAAATGTAGCGTGTAGTTCTCATTTTGATCTGATTTTTTTGAATTTAGATCCTAAATTTTATTTTTATTACTTATAAATAGTTTGGGAATGTAACGAAAGTTTTGTCTTAATTCTTATCTAAAAGTGATTAAAACGGAGTATATTTTGCAAAAGCTTTTCAGACTATTCTAGGAATATGAAAACATCAAAAATCAGGCTTATCATTGCTTCTCAACAAATCTTTTTCTGTATAAGTCTTTTTTCGATCAATAAACTTATCTTTCCTAATTACTTGACATCCAATGTATTGAGTTAAACATTATAATTTGGAATATACGCACATTTAAAATTTTTATTTTATTTTTATTCCAATCTAATACAACCAGTATTAAATTGAGAATCTAGTTGATGATTATACCCTGGAGGCTGTAAATGTTCGAAAGGTAAAATCGTGTTTCCTACATTGTTTCGAATTACAGTTTTGAGTTACTGTTTTCTGGATATTAAATTATTTTCTCGTAACTAAATATTCCTCTTGAATGTTTCCCCTCATAAACAGAATTATGCCTTTCTATAAGAGTTATAGGAAATAAAAGATACGCTTTCTGAAATGAGCCTAAACTAGTATTTCTTCCGGAAAACTGAGCTTAAATAATGCAATGTCTTTCTGTTTGATTTTAGAACAGCATATTTTCAAACTTCGTGAAGCTTGTTTTGGAAAGATAATCGAGTTATATATTTGGTCGTCGTCTTAAATTTCTACTATTTCGGGAAATAATTTAATTATATGATTGTTGTCCAAACCTAGATGAAAGTAATAAAATTAAAATGCAAAATGATCAATGAAGGAAAAACACTGTCGTTTCCTTTAAACTTTTTTTAATAACAGAATTCAAGAATCATTCTAAAATGTTTATTTTTTACAGTGTAAGTAAAAACACAAGTTTAAAAAAAAAAATCAAAATTCATATTTATGTGTAATGTGGATGAAATATGTTTTCTCAAATTTGAAATGATCTTTTCTCAAAATCTAAATGTAAAATGACTAATTTCTTTTTCTCTTCTTTTAATAACAGAATTCAAGAGTCATTCTAAAATGTTTCTTTTTTAAAGTGAAGTTAAGTTTAAGCGAGAAAAAAAATTCCAAATTTATATTTGTGTGTAATGTGGATGAAATACGTCCTCTCAAATTTTAAATGATCTTTTCTCAAAAGCTAATTGTGAAATGGCTCATTATTAAAAGCTAATAGTGACTGTATTGTTAAATACTAATAGCAAAAAGACTGAATTGTTAAAGGCTATTTGTAAAAAAAAGACTGTATTTTTAAAGGCTAATAGTAAAGAGATCTTTAAATAGCGTTTTGTATATAACTGATATTGATGCATCGTGAAATATTGATGTGCCTCACGATAGCAAAATTTAAAATGTATTATCACGATATAACGTGGATGCCATTTTTTACTATAAATATCAGCTGGTTGATTCGAATTATGCTCTCGTTTCGCACCGACAACAGCTTTGACATGTCCCCAGTGGTAGATGGATCATGGGTTAGAATCCCCTTACAATTGGGCTAACCGTGGGAGGTTTTTCTCTCCATATAACACTGATGCGGAACAGCTTTTTTAAAAAGTTCTTTATGAAGGCGAATTCGTCTCGATAATTGATATTGGGATTCCCTTGTTTTTTTGGGTTAGATTAATTACGAGTCTGACAGTCGCACTTATGATACATCGTATATTATTAAAATATCTGTACGATTTATAATTATTTTTATTTTGTATTATTATTGATTAAATTACTTTATGCATTTCTTACTGGCACACAAATATAACCCCCTATCTGACATTGAACTTCCTATGTACTATTTTTTTTTTATTTAACTTATATGTTTTTAGAATTGCAACAAAAAAGGATTTTTAGCAGAGAAACAAAATATTCGGCTTTGCTGAATACTTTTATCTAACCTAACATTTAGGCGAATCTAACCTAATGTTTAGGCGAAATAGACCTCTACTTATAATCATAATTCTACATCGATTTTTCCTATTCCTCTTTTGTATGGGAGACACTATTATAAACGAGATTTACTTATGAAATTACTAACGAAACTCTGTTTTTTTAAAAAAAATTTTTTAACAAAAATAAGTTACACATACAATAATATGACTCGTACTGCCTTACTTATTCAAAAAAAGTCAATAAAATATCTCGTTTTCTAAAAAAAAAAAAAAAAAAAAAAAAAAAAAAAAAATTCTTACGATTTAAATTTACCAGAAATGAAATCAAAATAAAATCTTCCTTTCTAAGGAAAAAAAACTTACGTACATAATTAAAGTTTGAACAAAAGTATTAAAAATTTCTACTTCTTTTCTTTAAAAAAATATCAGAATACAGTCTTGTTTTCTAAGAAATTAAAAAAAAAGAGAATAAATTAACAAAAAAAAACATGTATGTAATTTAAATTCTTAAAAATATATGAAAAATTTATGACTAATTTTCTTTATCAAAAAAATTCATGTAACATTTTGTTTTCTTAGAAATGAGAAAAAATATGAATAAATTAATAAAACAATATGAACAGAGGTATACATAAAATAAAATCTTTTAGTTATAGAATTTCTAGAAAAAGATATATTGAAGCCTAAAATTTCTAAGGGCGATGAACCCATCTTATAAAAGAAACAAGATGGCGAAAAATCATTAAAATGGCAGCAGTGTTCTAAGATATTGTCGCAAGGGCAATAAGACGCTAAATGTAGTTAGAAGAGAGCTAAGACGCTGAGCCTTGTTAAATCGCTTTAGTCTCAGCTCAAATGCATTGACTTTCAAAAATCTTTTTGGAAATTATAGTTTTTGACAAGTTTATGAGTAAATCTTACACTTAACATTGAATGTGTGTCTTTGTTTGAAAGAACAAAAAGCTTGGAAATGTAATTTTAAAATAAAGAGTTGAAAAACGTCATATTTTAAATTCGAAATTCGTTTTTCCATAAGTAAACAAACTTAAAATGATTAAGTTTTGTAGTATCAGCGGTTCGTGAGTATGGACTTATTGAATAAATACCAAGATTAAACTTAATAACATTTATTAAAAATTAGGAAAAACAAAATATAAACAAATGAGCTTAAGCCGGACAACCTTGCTCGTTGCCGGTTAGAATACTAATTACTCCTTTTAGGAAGGAGAAAACTACCAAAAGCAATGCGATGGCAGCGCCATCTCTGAATTAACACAAATAATAGTCAAAATGATAAATTCTGGTATCACAAGTTTCTTCAGTCATTAAAAATCAGTTTTTTAGCAGTTTTCTGAAATTCCGTTTTAGCGTAACTCCTAGTAAATCTTTAATTTGCAAACAAAAAATGCCGTAACGCCAAATTACAATTAAAAAAAAAACAAAAGAAAAACGTAACATAGCTATCTATTCAAGGTGACCTTTTCGAGCAATAGAAAAATGGACTTGCGATGATTTTTGTATTGCAAGTAACTGACCAATGGAAAGAATAGCCTGGCAACACTTGTACTGACAATATTTTTTTCTTCTGTCGCTCCATTTTAGTATCTTGCGTTAATTGAGCACATATTGATTTGAAAATTTTAGATTTTACTCAGAAATATAATTTTTTTTCAAATGCATCACGAAATAAAAAATCTTATACTATCTGAGAATTCTGCGAAAACTTCAGTAAGATTAAAGAACATAGTTTTCGACTATCTGTTCCGGCAAAAAACGTTCGATTTTTTATATAAATGTTAAGAATATGTATATTAATAATAACCGGCTATTATTAATAATAAACAAACTGGCTATTATTATAATATAAATAAAAATATAAGCGTAAAGAAATAGGCTATTATTAACAATCCGATTTGTCGAAGTTGTCATTGTCCTGTTTATCCTACACTGATGTTTTGTAAGATTAAGTGCCACTGCCCGTTATATCCCTGCACTGATGTTTTTTTTTCTTTAAAGGGCGACTGCTCGGTATACTTTGACACGGTATATCCTACACTGATGCGTTTTTCAGGCTGAGTGCTTTAAAAAATAAAAAGTAAAAAATAATCGTAAAAAATTAAAACCGTCTAGTTCTAAAATTAAAACAGTCTGTTAAAATAATCTTAAGTATTCATATAATTTATGAGCAGGGCAGAACCGCGGCGGCATGGCGACATTGTCGCAGAACGTTACAGAGTTCTTGCAGAAAGATTGTTCTTTTTGGGAAGAGAAATTTTTTTTTCTGCAGAAATTTACAAGTAGAATTTGAATTGCGCCTTTAAATAATTACTTTTTGTCTCGTTCAATTTACTCCGATAGTATCGTACAATCATGCAGTGTTTCGATTGTATTTTTGGCAGTTATATTGATTTTCACGTGATTTTTAATTATCCCAATATATTTCAGACGATATGGAAAATTTGAATCGTGCATTTGCGTAAATACTTTTTAAGGCAACGATTCTACCCTTTTTTTTGTGGCAATTATTGCTTTTGATTTCCATATACAGGGGTCTGTTTAGAAGAAATTTGGGTCCGTTAACGGACCCTTCACAAAATATCTTTTCATAAAAACGGACCCTTCACAAAATATTTTAACTTAAAAACGGACCCTTCACAAAATGATTTTTCTTTTAATCGGACCCTTCACAAATTTGTTTATCTTCATTATTATTTTGTTAATCGAATAAACCCTTTCCAGGGCAGAAAACAAGAAAGATGGATGTAAACGAATTAAGTTTTGTCTTCGGCAGACGATTCTTCCATTATTCGTCCGAAATTAATATTCTGCGTTCAGCAGTATAGGCTAAATACCAAATATTTGTATGTTGCATCTCTAATTTAGAAGCAGCAATTGTTGTTTATTTTTTAAAATTTAATTTTTTTAATTATAATTTTACAGTGTTGAGCATAATCTTGTATGTCTATACAATTTAAAAACTCCATAAAAATTTTTTTTTTTTGCAATAACGGACCCTATTTGCACAAATTCATAAAAGCGGACCCTGGTTGAAAGAATGTGAGTAATTTCTTCACAATTTCACGAAAAACGGACCTTTCACAAAATGTCTGGACAGACCCCTGATATAGTTTTTAAAATCCGATATTATTTATTACAGCAATCAAATCTTGAAATGAAGGAGCATTTGAGTAACCCCTTTTTGAAGAGTTCGATTCGCGTGATTTCGACGTCGATCTGTTTTTCGGTATTTACTGCTACGGATTTCATGATTTTTGATTATTTTTTTTAATGTGATAATGGTTTACAAAATGCGATAAAGGAAATAATTAGTGCGTTTTTCTCCTCAACTAAATGCGCGAATATCGCCCATAATATTAGAATAAATTTTTTTCTTCATATTCAATGAAATTAATTATGTGTTTTTTTTTGTTTTGTTAACACAGTGTTTTTATTACTTTAAATTAATAACATACATATTTGTTATTGCTGAAAGTATCTTGCAGAAAGATATTAGTGATAGAGAGTTTTGTCGCAGAAGGACCGTAAAAATTCATTCGTGTACGCTATCACAGGGTGAGCAGCGTACACGAAGTGTGGACGTCAGTATCTAAAGTAAACAAGAAACTGACATTGTCTATATATAATTTACTGAAATTTTCTTAACCATAATTCCGTTTTATCTTTTTATTTTTTTTATTTTTGATAACTTGAAGATAAAAATCTTAAAAATATAATTAAAAAAAGCAATGCAATTAATGGAAATAAATACAAGAAACGTATATATTTCATTTTATATTTTATAACCATCGTTGAACAGTCGACCCAATTTTTGGGTTTACGACTACTTATGTTCAACTGCGTAGCTTTGTAATTTTGAACCCAATCCAGATAACAAGGGAACTCCTGGATCAAGTATTTGGAGAAATTTGCCTTCGTGGAGGACTTTATTTTGATGAAACTAACCAGCATTTGCGTTACATGGAGAGGAAGACCACGAGAACCTCCCATTGTTAGCCTCATGGCAAGGGGACTCTAATGATCCTATATAACACATGATCCAGTAAACAAATAAAACCATGATCCAGTAAACAAATAAAACCATGATATTTCACGCCAGCACTGTGGTCGGTGCAAGCCGGAAGCGAAATTTGTGTTGATCATTCATCGCTGGGATTCGAACCCGGGTTACCTCATTGGAACGCAAGCGCTCTATCCCCTGAACCGTCACGACTCCAAGAAACGTATTAAAAAAAGAAATATGTATGAGTTACGTTTATTTTTAATTAGTAATAAGCTGCGTCCGGTCAGAGACAAGCTAAGGAGCTGAATCGAGACTGTCCTAGTGAACGTCAAAAGGAGCTCTTAAAGCTTAATAGAAACAGTATAAGGAAGATCATAGGTCTTCTTACTGGTCACTGTATCCTCAGGAGACACCTAAACATTATGGGAATAGAATCCAATTCTCTTTGTCGGGGATGTCATCTAGAAGAAGAGACATCACGACACATACTCTGTGATTGTGAGGTCTATTCTGCTCAAAGATTTGAGCATTTAGGACAGCATATTGTCAATGCCTGGGAACTGCAAGATGTTCCTGTAAGGTGCTTGCTGAATTTTATTTCAGCCATAGGGCTTTCATGCTAATCATGATTTTAGGGTTTGGGTACAATAGACCTCTGGTCGATGTGCCCTGCTCGTCAGAGCTGCCCAACCTCTAAGTCTAAGTCTAATAAGCTGCGTCGAAGTTTCATCGGTTGAAGAAAATCATGGTAACTCCTGATTTGTTTAAAACTTATTATGTATTACAGATCAGTAATTTTTTTTCACAATATAATTAATGTAATATCAAGGTATGTGTATAATAATTTAAAAACATTTTGAATCAATAGTATTGAAATAGCAAGAAAAATAGCTATTAAGTTGTTTTTCCAGAAATCTTTCTTGTAACACTTGCGTTGTTTTTTCAGTTGCTCGGTAGTATAATAATATATATGTTCATGTTCGATAACCTTTTGGGCATAAAATTTATGCGGCAAAATGTTCAAAAGAATGAATTTTAGGGGATATTAATGGCAGGTTTACTAAATGCTCATTTTGCACACAAAAAAGAATTAAAATACAGACTGATTCATAATGATTTTTTTCAGGGTGTTACCTTTTCAAATAAATAAAGAGTGCGTATTTAGTGATTTCCATGTAAGCAATAAGATAGTTCTGTGTATTTGCTGATATCTAGTAGAAAAAATGTATAGCACCTATTTGGGCTCAATACTAAGGAGAAGTTATAAATTATTACCTTAGAAAAAAAGGTGGTACATTGCGTGTACACATTTCATTTATTGACACATATGTGTTCATATTTTTCTTTTCATTTACAGTCGACGAAATTTTGTTTTAATACCAAAATTTGAATTTATGTGTATTTTTTAAAAAAATTCATAATTATCCTTCTTTACATAGTTAGCCCTATCTCCTAATTCATTTTTGCTACTCTTCTTTCGATTACAATGCCCTTTTCCTTAAATAAATTAGACAAAATAATTTTTCTTTTAGCTTTTTTTTAACTTCGATTGCCGCATCTGAATAAAAGACATTAAAATTATTTAATTTAATAACTAAATTAAATCTGAGAAATATTTAAATAATTTTTTAATTGTGTCTTTTTTTTTTATAAAACTATATGAGAACTGTAGTTATTCGCTTTGAATATTTTAATTAACAGGTTTTATACCTGAATCAAATATTTGCACTTTAAAAATAGCAATTAATTTGTATAAAATTTTGAATGATTAGTGAAGTTACTTAATTTTTTTTAAATACATTTTCCTTTCTGTTGTTGGGTAATAATAATTTATTACTCTCATTTATCTTTCTTCATCTTAGTTATCAATAAATTTGACGGAAGGAGATGGAATTATCAATAAATTTGACGGAATGAGATGGAATGGTTGTAAATTAATATCAAAATAGCTGTATCAAATGGTTTCTTACATATACAGCTTGACATTAAGAGTTTTAATTTGAATTGAAGTTGCCTGTTTAATGAGCTACATTAAATTTAAATATATCCTTTAGTTTCATCAGTAAAAATGTCATATAAGTTTTATTCCGCATTTTTGTCTAAATTTTTTACATATAGCTTAAATTAGAATTTTCTAGCTTGAGAAATTTTTTTGTCATAGAATCTTAAATTATTTGATATTTTCGCTTGTTTCGTATTTGCAACGTTTTTTCGTTTTCGTTTTTTCAATTATATTAGTGTTACTGTTTCATCAGGTTTGATTCTAAAAATGGGCGGTAGGGGTGTTAATTACGTAACCTCTTCATTGTATGTATTTTTTTCATAATTTAATTTTTATGATGACTGGGAGTACTTGTAATTTTTTATTCTCTGCATTATTTTTTTATTTGGAAAAAATTGTAAATGTTTTTCGTAAAAAGGTAAAACGAAATCCAAAATCAAGGTTATATTTCTGATATACTCCTATGTTTAAGAAATATATTTTTATTAAACCAAAATCCAGATAAATATATTCTAATAAATTTTTAAAAGCATGTGTAGCTTACTATTCGTACGATATGAAACTTTATCTGTATCTTTAATGAATGTTCACTGTATTACTTATCCTATATTATGTTAAAAAAATTAATCGAAAAAATGAAAAATTATGCAAAAAAAAAAAGAAAAAAAAACTTGTTTTTTAAGTAATAAAAGTTTTCATTTAAAATAATAAAAATACTAAACTAAGTCTACAAATTTTTATTTTAAGCAAAAAAAAAGTTTTTATTCCATCACTTATCCCTTATTTATTAATAGAATTATTCAAAGAATAATAAAACTTAATAAAAGTAAATTAGTGCAAAAACTGTTGTAAAACAACCTGTGTAATATTTATTTTTTAAAATTATGTTAATTCAATAAAAAAAAGAGAATATGTTAGATATCTATATTTAATTGTTTGTTTTTCAAATTTCAATTTTTTTTTTATGGCTGCACTATTTTCAATGTATAAACTAATGAATTATTTCTTTCCGGATTCCTTCGCAAAAGGTAATAAAATTTGGCATTTTTAAAGTTTCTGAAATTTTCCTCTCGCTGCTAAAGAGAATTGGAGACAAAAATAAAAAATAAATAAATAAAAAAAATAAAATAAAATTTGGCATTTTCAAAGTTTCTGAAATTTTCCCCTCGCTGCTAAAGAGAATTGGAGACAAAAAAAAATAAATAAATAAAAAATAAAAAATAAAATTTGGCATTTTTAAAGTTTCTGAAATTTACCTCTCGCTGCTAAAGG
Organism: Parasteatoda tepidariorum; assembly: GCF_043381705.1. Classification (NCBI taxonomy): domain Eukaryota; kingdom Metazoa; phylum Arthropoda; class Arachnida; order Araneae; family Theridiidae; genus Parasteatoda; species Parasteatoda tepidariorum. The sequence goes on from NC_092215.1 coordinate 44,783,742, forward strand.
GAATTGGAGACCAAAAAAGATAAATAAATAAAAAATAGAATTTGGCAAACTTTAAAGTTTCTGAAATTTTCCTCTCGCTGCTAAAGAGAATTGGAGACAAAAAAAATAAATAAATAGAAAATAAAAAACAAAATTTGGCATTTTTAAAGTTTCTGAAATTTTCCTCTCGCTGCTAAAGAGAATTGGAGACNAAAAAAAAAAAAAAAAAAAAAAAAAAAAAAAAAAGAAGCAGTCTGCGGATGGGGTGAAGGTCAGTAACCTCTTGGGATTCCTTTGAAGGTCGTGTTGCATGGCGCGACATAACTTTTTTACCTTGCTTTTTCACCTGTTTTCATTTAATGTGTGACGATAACTTGGGGACCATTCTTTTTAAGTTGAGAGAGGCTATTGTCATCTAACCTTAAAGAATACTGAGCTTCCCTACTTTGCTATAGTAAACTAAAATTCCAACTTCGTACGAATTTTTTTAACAACTAAAATACGTTTGCAACAAAAATTAGCTCTTATTTTAATATTATTGTTTAGAAAAACAGCAATAATAGGGTTTTAGCATCACATTCTAACTTTCAAATGTTATTAATTCAAAAATATTTTCAAATATTTTATTTATATTTGTAAATTTTCCGATATGTCTTAGTAAATAAAAAATTTTCTCAATGAAAAAAGTGGCAGGAATACTTTTTACTTTTCAATTCGAAAGTGACACATCAAAATGTTGAGCTTTTTTACAATAGAATAGATACTCCTTTTTAAGTATTTTTAGGTACTCACGAATCATGTGTATAATATTGCACTTGTCACTTCAATAAAATTTTTATTAATTTTCATATATTTTATCATAAAAGCTGAATTTTTAAAAGATTTAGTTGTTAAAAAATATTATTTTCATTAAATTCAAAAATAAAATAATGATGTTATTAAATAAAATAATGATCTAACAATAATGATTAAGCATTTTTAGGTGCGTACGAATCCTGTATATAATATCGCGCTTGTCACTTCAATAAATTTTTTATTTATTTTCTTATATTTTATGATAAAAAACTGAATTTTTAAAAGGTTTAGTTGTTCAAAAATATATTATTTTCATTAGATTCAAAAATTAAATTTAAACAAGATTCCTTGTTGTTTGCTAAGAAAAAAAAGGGGGGGGGAAGAAAAAAGAAATCCTTGCCCAGCTGTTTTTTATTTATATAGTAAAGTATTTTATATTTAAAGAAACTTTGCAGCTGTTACTTCATTTTCAGAAACCTCATTTACATTCTTAAAATGAATCTCCAACATCTAAGTTATCTAGACAATTCGGCGTTGCGGGAACGGAGAGTAACGACGTCTTTATTTCATCTTCAATCGTGAAAAGAATTTATCTACATTAGATAAAATAATGATCTAACATCGTTTAGATTTTATAAAACCTCCCAACTGTGTCTCAATAGCTGTTATTTATTAGTTTTATAGAATGTAAAAACTAAGCTAAGTGGGAAATTGACTTAAAGAATCCGAGACTCTTGAAGAAATAAACGTATAAGAATGAGGAAATAAGGGTATTATAATTCACTTAATAAAAAAAAATCTTGAATATAAATGTTCATTCCGTAGTACTATCAGAATAAAATTTTCACTTTTTGTATCTACAAAGATTTAACTAATTTGAAAGCACAAGGTTGCTGAGATATGGGGATTACAGCCCCTTATCCTGCACAAATGTTTCTAAGTCCTCAGAATAACGACCGTGTTAAAAAAAAATTAGGTTAAATTTTAAATATTCAAATTTGTATTTATCTTTTATGAAACTTTTTGTTTTTAATATGATGTTTTTAAAAATAAACTCAAATATGAAAAAAATGCAACTAAAATAATTATTAATAAAACAACAGATATTAATAAAATAATCAATTATTATTATTTTAATTTAATTAATAAAAAGTATTTAAAGGCTGTAAAATTGAATTAAAGACTACAGTATTATTATTTTGATCAATTATTATTATTTTAATTTAATTAATGAAAAGTATTTAATGGCTGTAATACTGAATTTAAGACTACAGTTTAAGTACACAAGTTCTTTTTTGATAAAGCACGATCAGTTTTAAGAAGTAATTAAAATTTGATTTAAAGCAATCAAATGACAAAATTTATGAAAATATCATAAACCGTGCACAAATATATTTAAAAAAAAGAAAACTTCACTCTTGGGATATTCGAAACATTTTTTTATTAATAAAAAATGTCAATTTTTAAAATTGCGCAATATCTATTATTCGAAAATATTTTTGTTTAATCATAACAAAAAATGGAAGAGAATGCAAACAGTATCCTCATGTGTAGGGAAAAAACTTTATAAATCAAAATTAGATAATTAGAAAATAAGATTTATTTAAAATTTTTTAGATGGTTATTTGATCGGTGCTTTAAATGCAAATTCTTTAAAATAGATAGAAATGTTTAGAACAGAAATTAAGAAAAATAAAAAATAAATCATAAAATTACGGAAAAAGTTTCTTAAAATTGAGCAAAAGTGTCAAAATAGCTCCGAAACAAATATAGTCTAATTTTAAAGCCTCGTGCTTATTATTCAGTATCGTGACATGCTCAAATTTGAAACCGTCTTCATTTGTTAATAAACATGGCGGCTTGGTAGGTAAGGTTTGATTACTGATCTGAAGACATTATTCCTAGAATAAATTTGGAATAAAAGTAAATGCAGTAAACTCTTTTATCCAGTTAGATTTTCTGTTCGAATATTTGATAGTTATACACAAATAAATCGTGAAATTTGTCATATTTGAGATTCAGGTGTCATTTTTGAGACTGCATTTTGCACTAAATCAGTATATACGGTTTTAATTTTGAGCATGTCCCCACACTCAGCAATGCAATAAGTGCATAGATTTTCAAATTTGACTCTATTTGTTTCTTAGCTATTTGGACACATTTTTGTTCAAATTTGAGGAATCTTTTTTTACGGTATAGTGTTTGCTTTATCTGATTCTTAAAAGAATAACTAGGACAAAAACCAAACCTTTGAACTCAACTTATAAGGACCTTATTTCTTAAATATGTGTATTAGAAGTAGGAGACATTTGCTGTAGAATATTACAATATTGCGTCATTTTTAAAGAACTTAGTTTTCATTCATATTGATTTTTATTTATTTCTGGATTTTTATGATTACATAATTGTGTTTGTTAGGCTTTATTTCATGGAATAAATACAACAGTCATTTTGCATTTTGTAAGAAATTAAATAAGTTAAGCCTCTCAGAGATGCACTGCTTCGTGTAAAATATCAATTATAACTACTATTCTCAAAACTATGTTTTTAAATTTTGTAATATTGAAAAAATTTTATTTTCAGAAACTACTGTAAAAATAAAATGTGTATTTAGAAACTATGCAGACAAATATAATAAACTGTGCATTCGTCATTTTTTTCTTTCGAGATCAATTGTTCAGTTTTATCGGTCTAATTTTTGATTTAAAACCAAAATGTTTCCAAGAAAAGAGTAATTTTAATTTCATTGAACAAAATGAATTTCTCCAAGAAGGAAATAATTGCTGTCAAAAGGACTGGGCGTTGGCATCGCAATGTATCGTCACACTAACATCGCGATATTTTGATGCATCGCGATGTTTCGATACATTGTTGTTTTGCATTTAGTGCTGCATAAATCAGCATTTAATCAGTTGCATTTTTTTTAAAATTAACGTTGCTTTTTTTAAAATTATTTTTCAATATTTGAAGACTTGTATATCTAATAGCGGTTAAAAAATATTAAACGGCTGGAGTGATTGTAAAAAAAATCAACAGGATTCGCACTCACACAATTGAAAGAAAACCCTTCCATAACTAATAGATTCAACTACACTTCGATTCAACTTTGATTCTTAATCACATTCGGATTCATCATGTCAGCAAAACAATAAGTCACGATGTAAAATAAACGGGGGGAAAGATAACATCACTGCACACTTACGGAGGAAAATGCTCTTCGTGCGAGCTTGCAGACATCGATGTACTCTCGGGAACAATGCGCAACATCGTGCGTGTTGTCAACGATGCATCGGGAAATATCGTGCACATCTCAGTAAATCACAATTTCCGATGCTTCGAAAAACTGCCACTCCAAACATGGGATCGGTGATGATTGCATAGAATCGATATTTTCCGATGCATCGATTTATCTCCCAGTCCTAGCTCTCAGACCCTTATATTGACGGAATAGTAATGGTTTTCGTCCATTTCAAACGGCTACCGCTACAAATAAGGTTTGATGAATTTCTGATATTTTTTTTTAAATGAAAAATTAGAAAAAAAATTAAGTATCAGTTTTATAATTATGTTGCTATATCTTTCTAAAAGAAAGATCCTAAAAAGAAAACAAAATAATAAAACTTACACAAAATAATATAACTCGAACAAAGTTTGTGTTGTAAAATACTTGAAATAATTAGTTAAGCTGTGAAATATTTAAAATGAATAGTATTTTATTTTCAAGCATAATTTCAGACTTATTTATTTAATTTCATCGCTAATTTAATAATTTTATTTAATTTTTTAAATTACTATTTTATAAATTTTATTTTATAGTAATTTTAATTTTTTAGTTATTTATTTATTTTATTTTGTTTATTTTCTTCATAATTTTTAGTCTAAAAACTAGACTAGTCAGACAATAGAAATATTGGTTTTACCTTAAAAGAAAAATATCAAAGACGTCTGGGAACCGAATTATAGTTGGGATTATTTCCTTTAAAATTTTAAAAGATTTTCTTTAAATGTCATATGTAATAGAAAGCCAACAATAGAGGATATTGAATTAGATTCCTTTTTAACTTGGTAAAAATCGACACAAAGCACTGAAGATGTAACTAAATCAATTTTATTGGCTTTTTAAAAAGATGTTACTGTCTATTGACGTCATTTTCTTGGATCCATTTAGCAGAACTTTGACAGCAAGGACTGAAAAACGTTTTTAACTTATTCTTACTATTATTTGAAAGTCAAAAAGTGCATTTGTTTTCAGAATATTGATACCTATAAAACGCTATTAATACCCACTAAGTAAATTTGCATACAAATAACTTTTGTATGAAATCTATGCAAGATTAACGTGTCATGTGATACAAGTGCTGTATTATTGCAATAAATTTATTTGTTAGATTCCATTCTTTGAAAAAAAAATTAACGTATGGAATCTCGATTCGAGAAAAACTCCCTTCATGAGGACGTTATGAGGGAAAAAAACAAACCCAATTGTTTGTAAATTGCTGTATAAGTTGTGTCAGCTGAAGTGGTCATGCGTCAAAAGGCTTAGTCTACTGACTACAATTTCGAGCCTTACAGAATAAGTCAGCTTATAATGTAGTCAATTGCTGACATTTTGTTAATTACCTGAAATGAGTGATGTAGTGCTTTTATGTAGGAATGTATTTTAGGTTGTGTCACTCTCCAGATTAAGCGATCAAAAATCAAAAAAGTTCATTTATTTTCAGAATATTAATTCGGATAAAACGTTATTAATACGCACAAGTAAAATTGCATACTAATAACTTTAGTATAAAATCTATGCAAGATTAACGTATCATGCGATACAAGTGCTGTATCACTGCAATAAGTTTATTTGTCAGATTCTATTCTTTTAAAAAAACGCATGGAATCTCGATTTGAGAGAAACACCCTTCATGAGGACTTAGATGTTGTGAGGAAAAACAAACAAACAAACCCAATTGTCTGTAAATGACTGTATAAGTTGTGTCAGCTGAAGTGGTCATGCGTCAAAATGCTTAGTCTACTGACTACAATTTTGAGGCTTAATAAAATGAGTAAGTTAGAATGTAGCCAATTGCTGCCATTTTGTGAATTACATGGAATGAGTGATGTAGTGTTCCTACGTAGGAATGTATTTTAAGTTGTGTACCTCGCAGATTATGCGATGAAAAATCGTAAGTGTAGTCCGTGGTGACTAATGAGGAGGATAATGAAAATGAATGCATGTCATTATAATTTTTTTTATAATAGTAACATTGGTGATGAGATTAATACCCAGTTATATTTTATGAACTTATTTTGGAGACATAATTCACGTGTCAAAATTTTTTAATGTACTGGGTGGCTTGTTCTTGCGAGTGGCATTTTGCAGCCACCAGTTGGATGTTTTCTGAATTAAAAAATTCTTATAAGATGGCTTGTCCAAAAAAAAATTTAAATGGACTGCTAATAAAATTAATAGATATTGAATGGTATGGAGTTAGTAAACTGGCAATTTTTTCCCGCGCTTGATACATTTAAAACTTGAAAGTTTTCATAGGAGTTTTAGTCAAAATAAAGCCTATTTTGTAAAAGACTTATTTATTTTAGGCTGATAGCGAATAGATTTTTTTTTATGAACTTAACTTAGAATTTGAAACATACTTCTTTATAATATACTATTATCTATAATAGACTAAGATTTAACATAAGATTTTAAAGGATATTTTTAAGAAATTAAATTTCTTAGCTTTAACCTGCGTTTAGATCTCTGTGGCAGAATTATTTCGAACTTTCTGAGACTTAGCCTAAATATCTTTCTGCAAGAAATTTTTAATCGAAACGAAATGTATATGTTACTAATTTAAAGTAACAAAAATGCTTTAAATTAAAAAATAATAATAATAAATAATAAAAAAATCCTCCACGAATAGAATAAAACTGCTTATAAATTTTTCAATTGTTAATACAAGAATTTTTTTTTAAAATCTGCATATAAAAGAATACATGTTCTAATATTATCAACGATATTCTCCCGTTTTTACTCTGAAAACTCACACACTAATTATTTCCTTTTTCTCATCTTATAAATCGTCGTCACATTAAAAAATAAATTAAAACTCGTGAAATCCGTGGCCTATCGAAAAAAGATCGACGATAAAATCCCACGAATCGTACTCTTCAAAAAGAGATTACTCAAGTGTGTGTTTCGTTTCGGGATTCACTTGTTGTAATAAATAATATCGTAGAATAAATAAATATCGGATTGCTTTGTGGAAATCAATAGAAAAAACGATAGGATCATTGCGTCAAAAAGTAAATACTCTAATGCGCGATTCGAATTTCTAATACAATCTGAAATATATCAGTTTCTTTAAGAACCATGTGTAAATTAATATCAATAGCTGTCATAAAGAAGAAGAAAAAACATGGATTTGCGATAGTATCGGTGTAAATTGAGCGCACCCAAAAATGATTAGGTATGTAAATGCGTGATTCGAATTTAACGTCTCGGAATAATATCGAATGAGAAATACCGGAATTTTAAAAACTACGTAGAAATCGGTAGTAATAATTCCCGTAAAGTCGAAGAAAAACGTTCGAATCGCCACAAAGATTTTTATTTCTTTTTAAATGACTCTCAATGTGAAGGAGGCACAATTTTAGAAAGATTTTTGCTATAAGATAATGGCAACAGAAAATGAAGCAGTGTCAAAATGATTTAGTCGAGGAAAGATCCTAACAAAATCATCAATTTATGCAATACATACATCTAGGATTCTTAATTTGAGATTTTCCCACAAGTAAAAAAAAAATTTTAATCTTTCTTTCAACTTTGCGGAAAGAAAGAGTAAAATAGTTATGTATTTTTAATAGCTGAACAAAAATTAAGATTATTACATCCACTATCCTATTTTTCTATTCAAATCTTCTCCCGCTTATTATTAATATTATTATTTTTTACTTATTGCTATTGACTGGCTTTTACTATATAAAAAAATAATACTTTGGAGTCATCAAAGATAAATGGTCACTTTTAGAAAGAGAAGAAGATTGTAAATTATTGAATTATGAAGCAGACGATTATGAGTAATCGTCTGCTTCAAGTTTTTCGGGTATTTTTGTTCCATGTACTAACTCGTGGGTGTTGACAAAAGCAGCTGTTTGTAAAAGCAGGTGAAGATAATATCGGTCTATTTCTTTTTAAAAAGGTAAAAGGAATCGGTGATTACTAATCAAGACTTCGGTAATGCACCCATTTTCTAGAATATACTCTCGCCCATGCATTTAGTTTTTCAAAACAAGATCGTTTGTTTCATTTAAAATTAAAATTTTAACATTCGCAAGAAAAAAAAAGTCTCTTTTAAAAATTTGCTCTTTTTCCATTTTTTAAAAAAATTGCATTTCTCTTAAGGTTATAATTAAGGTTATGCATTTCTCTTAAAAAGATATTTTTATTTTAAGATTACAGAAAAATTATTTCTTTAAATTGTATTAATAACATTATGAAACAAAATTTTAATTTAAAAATTTATAGTTACTTTTTTAACTAGACATTTTTACGAGTATACTTACTAATTTTATCAGCATAAAACATTAGTTAATAGATGTTTTGAACTCAGAAGTCCCTTTAGTTGATTACTTTTCGTCTTTTAAAGTTTATATATATATTAATATAGCGCACACAACCTTGCAATATGAAAGTGTAAAAATAAAATTATGTTTGTAAATTATTGTTATGCGCACGACTTGAAAATTAAAATGCTCGACGTGTCCATGGCATTCATTTTTTACCCTTATATACCCGGTCAAGCATATAATAATTAAGTGATATCGTAAAATATCGATTACTGTCCCCTCAAATTTTGAAAAAATCCTTAGAAATGCGAATCGAGGGCGCCGAAGGAAATTATAAAATAATATCGATTGTATTTTATAAGACCTAACTATTATTGAATTTAATTATCTAAATAAAAATGTATTAAACAAAGTTTTAAATTTTTTTATTTCTTTAGTTATGCTTATTTTTATTTAAAAAAAGTTAATACTTACATAATTTAAGCGCACACATTTAGTGCCTTGTATTTGACAATATTTTTGAATAATTTGATTCTTATATGCATAAATATCAGTTGTCATAATGGTCTAAAATAATTGTCCTCTTTTTTTATATTTATTTCTAAAAAAATACTTTTGTTTTAAAATGCCTTTCTTTTTTATTTAGAATATTTTATTATCTGAATTGTATGACTTGATGACTACTTTAATTATTATTTTAATTCATTCACTTTAGTATCCATGAAAATGATATAATAATTGCTATCTTCTTTTAAAATTAAGTGCTCTTACGCCTTTTGTTATCCTTTAAAAATGATAATACATCAAAAATAAATTTTCCTTCTTTTAGAAACTATAAAAGTAAATCATTTCGATATAATGCGCGACAACTGTGTTTTCAAATCTATATTTCCCTTCAAATCATGATTTTTCCTGTATTTTATATCACTTGATTTCTATTTTTAATGCAACGAAACATGACATTGGAAATCGTCTTAAAGAAGAGTTAATTTTATTTTTCAGAAAAACATATTCTTTTCTATTTCTAGAAAAGTTAGAAGCAGTTATACGTTTTTGCCAGGATATTAAAAGTTTGCGAAATGCTCTCGGGGAAATTCTTTGCGAAATTCTCTGTACGTACAAATGCGTAAATACAATTTTGGGGGTTGTGGGGGGAGGGAGGCGCTGGAGGGTTGAGGACGCATGATAAATAATACGCTACATGATAGGGATGCACAACCTGCCGCCCACGGTAGCACCAGAACATGATTAAAAAACTATTATAATTAAAAAAAAAATCATAAATTTTGAATTGCGCATTAAGTTCTTGAACGCGCCAAATCTAAATCAATGTAGCTTTTTGATCGCTTTTTTTCGGTGTTTATCACTACGAATTTCCAAAGTTTTAAAAATCCCAACAATTTTAATATGACAAAATTATTACTACCTATAAATTTGCTTCTAGTGGTCAGTTGCCACCAGAAAAATTTCCCAGTCTTGCCCTTTAATTAGCACTTACAAGGTATCTGCGCACCTGGAAAGTAATGAAAAATCGTGGAAAGTCATGAGTTCCAATGCTCCAAACATCTAAATTTGTAGCAAAATTCCCACTCATAGGTATATTCTATTTGAAATATAAAACGTTTTTATTATGTTCTTTAAAAATTATGGTGTTCTTTCAAAAAATGAAAGAAAGAACGTAATTTCTAAAGTGAATTATCTTTTAAACTTCTGTGATTTTAGAATTTATTTATTATTTATTTTATCAATTTAAGATTCTAGTTAAGACTTTTTATATTACACTTACTTTAAAGAATAAATAAAACAGATTTAAATAACTACATAGATTTGACAGTATTTAATTATTTGCTTTTGAATCTCTTTAAGCTATTTTATTGCTTCAACTCTTTCTTTACTCTTTTTTTTTTAAGTTTAAAATCAATAAATATGAAGATGCAGAGTATAACAGTTTTGGTTATACCTATCATTTCAATTAATGTTATTATAATGCTTTTTTAAATTTATTGTTGTGTTTTTGTGGAGAAAATAGTAACTTCGGTATGTCATGAAAAATTCGTGGAATTATTCATGAAAATTCATGGATTTGAAAATCTAAAATATAGCAGATACCCTGCACTTATACTTGAAAATAGGATCATTAAAAAAATTATTCAGAGTGATAATTTTTTGGCTCACTGTTCTATTTTTTTATACATGGAATATCTTAAAGTTAGTATTTCTAATTTGTATTGAAATTAAATTATTTCAAGTTTCTGCGAGCTTTTCCTTACTGTGTAAAAACGATTAATAACACTTATGGTATTTGTAAAATTAATTAGTTTTATTGTCTTTTTTTCAACTTTATGAAGTTAATTGGTCTTATCGCACTTACGAGTAATTATATTATCTCATTAAGTGAATAATATTTCCTTTTTATTTCCTGAAACTATGCAAAAGAACTATACAAAAGAAACTATGCAAAAGAAAGAAAGAAGCTAGAGCCGTTAATTAACGATTAATCCTATTTCTTAAAATTTTTTGAGTAGCGTAGGTTTAAAGAATGAATTCTGAACGAATATTTAATTATAAGCTGAATTTATATAAAAAAGATTAATTTATAAATATATAATAAGAAAGAAATATAATAATTTATTTATTCCTATATTAGCTATGACGTAATGAAGTCTAATTTGTATTTAAAAGATTAATTTTTTGTGAAGCTACTTTATCACTCTTATTCTATCTTCTATATATCTATAAAATCTTCTACCTACATAAGATAGAAGAATAGTACTTTTTTAATCTCTGAAAAGAAAGCTACTCTATTCGTATTTATTGAAAAGTTCTTAAAAATAATTATTTCATTTGATTTTTCTTTTTAATTTATCCAGATAGTTAATAAGATTAGACATTTTTTTCTGAAAAAAATATTTAACGAGACTTTTTAAATTAATTTGTTATTTATATTAATTTATACAATATATAATAAATAAATGGTTTTGCAGTAATTTGATTGTATAGCACATAAGAATTAAGGATAGAACTATTAAGATACGCATGCAACATATTTAATAAATTCTGCGTTTTAATATTGCATTATAATTAAGATTTGTGCCTCTGATTCAAAATTTCGTTGTTAATTCCTTGAAGATTTTTTTTAGATGTATCTTTTGTTGTGTAATTCATAAATAAAACCTTTAGTCTTTTTAACTGTCTCACTGATAAATGTTTGAAACTAATTACTATGTAAAATAATAATTCCAGGATATTAAAACTTCATCACTTATAAAAATAGCGTTTTTCAATTTAAGTGGATTTTGAACGTTCTAAAACGTCATTTCATATTAATTTAATTAAACTTAAGTAATTAAGTACTTTATTAAGTTAATTAAATAAACTTAATCATATTATTTTTATTTTTTTTTGGAATTATTATTACATAAAAATGATAAATTTTAATTTTTAGCCTTTTTTACATAGTGTAGGATATTTTTGTAATATATTTCTTTGAATTTCGATCATAGGCTAGGATAGTCTGGTTAGTAAGATGTTGAGCTTGTGTCCGTAAGATTGTGAGTTCGAATCCCGCCGGTCGAAGAATCCCCATGCATTAAATTGTGACTAGTGCACGTTGACTCTGTAGGGGTCACAAAGTTCTCCAAGTTTCGTTAACAATTCAATACCTCTGGGGGAGCCGCGATGGGGGATAGAGAGTTCGCCTTCCAATGAGGGGAACCGGGTTCGAATCCCAGTCGATACGAATTCCGCAACCGACTTGCACCGACCACAGTGCTGACGCGAAATATCCTCAGTGGTAGACGGATCATGGATTGGAATCCCTTTGCCGCCAGGATAACCGAGGNGTTCTCGTGGTCTTCCTCTCCATGTAACGCAAATGCGAGTTAGCTTCATCAAAAAGTCCTCACGAAGGCAAATTTCTCCCAATAATTGATAATTTGTCTTCTGGATTCAAGTTTAGAAGGCTACGGAGTTGAACATTAGTAGTCGTAAACCCATAAAATTGGATCGGCTGTTCAACGACGGTTATGAAATATAAAAATAACTCTAGGGCTACTAAATGGTTTCAGGTCAAAATTACGATCTGTGGATCAATAAATGCTGTATGAATGGGTCCTCCCCGTAAAATGGTTTACACGCGTGTGTGTGTGGCTGAAATTGTACTTTTGGCCATACATGGCGCCAGTGAAGAACAAGAAACGTACCCCTCTGCCTTAAATTCTCTTGGTTTTTCATATTAGCCTTGCTGGTATGACCTGTAGCATAAGAAACAACAACAACATTTTTACCATGGAGCAAAATCTACTTGACTCAAATAATAAGTTATTTATTATCATTAAACTGTCCAATACTTTACTTGATTCGAGTTCAATTATTTTGATTTTTCATTGCAATTAAAACTCCGACTAACGAATGTAAATCAAATTTTACTTTCACACAGGCAATCGCTTTATAAAGGCATACCAAGAAAATGTAAACATTATTTTTTAAGTGATAAAATTGTATTAATTGTGATCCTTTACATTAGACATTTGGTACATACGCTAGGTCTTTATAGCCTAGAGCGAATATAAGAAAACGTTTTTTTTAGAATTTTATTTTTGGCACGATTTCGTAAAAACTATTGCACCGATCTTGTTAAAGTTTTGGTCATTTCTCCTAAATGGAATTAACTACTTGAACGAATATTTTTTTGTCTTAGATCACAACATATTTTAAAAGGCAATTTAATTGAAAAAATAAATTTATTTAGAAAACGTTTGCCAAATTCCAATAAGATCAGTTTAATAAATTTTTATCCATTAATATTTAATCCATAATCAGTGGTCGGAACAAAAAAATTTTTTTTTGTAGTTAACTACAACTACAACTACAACTACAGCTACTATTTTTATATGTTGCGACTACAAACCACTTTCGAAATGTATTTACTTCGCTATTTTTAGAAGACAAACTTAATTGGAGAATTTAATTTTCAATAACATTTAAAATGATTTTGAATAAGAAATTGGCTTGGTTAAATATGAGGAGATATTAAGATGTTTTAATTCATGTTTACATGAAATAGTTTTTTTATTCTAAAGCACTTTTTACGAATTTGTTCTTTTAACTTTCAAACTCAATGCTTTTCTCTACAGTGATTAAGTAATGCTGGCGAATATAATTATCAAATATTTGTCATTTAAGTGATCAATGCTTTTTTATATCCTCCAACAAATAAAGTACAGTGTGAAAAACAAAAAACAGACCACCCTGAATAACTTTTAATCTAATGATCGGATCTTCATGTCCTAGGACTCCATCTTAATGGTTTCAGGAGGTGACATCGAATATGCTAATTAATTAATGCAGACGATAATTTAGGTTACGAAATCAGACTTAAAAACGCACCTTAGGTCCTGTAAAATCGAATTTTAAAAAAGTCAGATATTTAAAATTCCATTTCTCAGGAACAATTCGACCGATTTCGCTCCGTTTTTTTCCGAGTATAAGACGTAGACCTTACAAACGCTCGGCCACAGAGGCATTCTCATTATATACGTTGACGGGGCCGCGGTGGCTTTGCACCAATCAGATTAGGAACATATTTTGCGTTTGAACTTTGTTTTTTTATTTAACTAACGTTAAACGCCAAGAATCGCTACAAACTTCTGTATTTTTCTTTTTTGTATCGCACTACTCTCTACACTATTTCTAATAAAAAGTAGCGCACTGCACTAGAAACTACGGAAAAAAGTTGCGACTACAGCGGTAAGGAGTTTCCAAAGGCTCTTTCGATTTGAAATTTATTCAGTATGTTGTACTATTTATTTATTTCTTTTTTTTTGCATATGGCTGAATAATTTAGATCCATTAACCCTTTAATGATTTTTATGTTGATTTTCAAGCTAATAAACATTTAAAATTCTAACACACATTATTATATAAAAATTACAATTTAGGTATTAATTAGCTAAAATATTGAAATGCGCAGCTATTGTTAATTCTTTTTAATATTTACCTTTAAATATTAATATTTAAAAAAATCTTAAATCTTAAAGAAGGATAAATAACAAATATAACTCCTTTCTCAGTCCTTCTGCGCTATATCCAGACAATAACTTCGAGTTTCCAGGAATTGCAATTAGGGCTTTCAAAAAATAATAAAACGAAAACATAGGAATGCGAAACAGATTTTATTTCTTTTTTTTTTTAACTACCGTTCTTCGTGACAAAGGAAGTGAAACTCGAATTTATTTATTCTAGAGAAATGCGCAGATTGATAAAAAATACGCCACTTTTAAATGTGATAGGAATTCTTACTTGGCAAACTTACTTTTGTGTTTGCTTAGTGTCTGGAAATTTGAAAAATGTAATTTTATAGAAAGCTTATCGATTAGTTTCTCTTGGAATATTTCTCTCCTTAATCGAGTGATTAAAAAAAGGATAAGTTGAGAATGCTTTAGTTAATTAGTTAACATAATTACGAATTTGTAAAAAGGGGGGATTGAAATTTTAAAGAATTAAAAATTCCTCTTAACTTAATTCTTGTTCGGATATCAAAATTGAATTTCCATTGTTCACATGCATTTAACTAAAAACTATGTCGAAAAAACATTGAAATGTATATAAAAAAATAGTTTGAATAGATAAAGAAAAAAAAATTGCTAGGTCCGATTACTCTGACCCCGGAAAAAAGCAGATTAAAATTTGTGAGCGTTACTTTACAGTCAATTTTATGAAAAAGGTTGTAAATGAAACACTGGAATATTTGCATGAAATTTTTAAATCACGTAACCGTTCTGTTGGGTATGACATTTCTGGAGGAGATAGGTTTAGGTTATTTTAGTTTACATAATTTCTGTCAGCGTACATTATGCAAAATAATTATTTCATACTAATAATCATATATTGCGATATGTTTAAATTTAACCTTTCGGTTCTGTTGATAGCTTAATTTCAAATGCTTTTTTAAATGCTTTTATTTTTAAGCTTTTATTTTTTTATTTACTTTTATCTAGGAAATGAAAGTGATAATTATTCTTAGCGATAATTCAAATCTAAACTGAAATCTTTTCCCCCCCATTATTTTATGTTAGGGAAAAGTTCCGCTAGTATACCCCATCGTTTCCCATTCAAATGAAAAAAAGGGAAACATCATTAATTGTAATTCTTTCATTAGAAAAATCGGGAAATTTCTCCAGTTCTTAGGCTTGGTTAAGGGAAAAACTTAAAATTATAATTATGTTTTCTTTAATCTATTTTAATTAGAGGATGTTATGTGAACGGGCTTATGAATTGAGAGAGAGAAATTAGGCAAGGAAATAAAATCTAAAGACTTGTTAAAGCTTTTTATATAATTTTTTTTATTTTTTTTCCTGGACCTGTTTAACAGACCAATTATAATTACTAAGATTTCCCTTATTCCCTAAAACGAAACATTATACGGATTTACTCTACAAGATTTTCCCTAACTTTTATTGAGGAGCACAACGATTTTGTGTAACTTGAATGATTGTTCTTTCTCAAATAATTATTAAATAAATATTGTGCCCTCTTTCCCTGCCTAAGACCTGAATATATATGAAGAATATATATATATATATATATATTCTAATATAACTCTAATATATATTAATATATTACTTTCTTTCTTTTACAAGTTATAATACACAATATATATTCTATATCGTGTATTTCTGCCTTCCCACCTATTTATTCTAGAAGATCAAGTTCGGATGTCCTAAGACTGCTTTTAACTACTCTATTAGAAATATCGGATTAATTTATATGATCGATCTTCAAATGAGAATACTTAAGAATAAAGCAGTAGGTTCTTCATACCTAATCCATATTTCCATTCTTTTATTACCCTATTCAAGCTTGTTTCTCTTATGATTAAATCACTTTTTTCTTATTCAAGCGTGTTTATTTCGTTATTTTTCTTCTGTCAGTTTGTGTTTAGACGCTGAAACAGTTCTTTTTTATCGAACTTTATAGTGTCGATACATTACTTTCAGTTCAAATTACTCTTTGTATGTCATTTCTAAACCTTTATTTGCTTTATTCACGATGAGCTCTTTTAGTTCAAGATCTATCTTATTTTGAGTTAACGTAAAATTTTTTTGTTTAAATTTTTTGAATTTCAATCAATATCTCGCATACAGACATTGGAGTTTTAAAATACTACAAAACTTGCAAATCAACAAAACCTATGATATAAGTTCTATCCAAAAAAACATTAATCAAATTACTTTTAGTTTATGGAGATAATTATTTAAACATTGTTTTCGTTGGTTTTTATTTGTTTACTGTTGAAAAAACATTAAAGAGATTTTGCAAAAAAGAAAGAAGTCAGAAAAACAAATATAAAAATGTTCAACTCATAGATGCATTTTTTATGATGTTATATTCTTGCAATTTTTCTTTTATGCATATGTAAAATTAAAAAAAAAAAGAGAAATTCATTAATGATTTGTTTTTTTAAAATTTTTCTTTAGGTATCCAGACATTTTTTATTACTGCATCTTTTTCTTACAACCACCATTACTTTAAGCCTCAATGGTAAGTACCTTTTGCAATTAACATATGTCTGTGAAAAAAAATAAAGACAAGTATAATTTTCTAATCATTTAAAGAGCTCTTAAATTAGATTTTGAAGCAATAAACTCTCTTCATTATATTTTCTTGGAGATATTAATTGATGCTAAAAAATAATCTGATTAACGTTGCTGTATATTTCTTTGTGTAATCACACGACTTTATAAATATGAGAAAAGATCAAATTTATTTTGAAATAGTTTTAATTTAAGGTGTAAGGTTTTATTTTTTTGCAGAACATAATATTTGTAATTATTTTTTGTTATTTTATTGATTTTTTACCAGATAGAGGTTACTCTTAAATAATCGACAAAAAATATGAAAATATTGCCTTTTTATATCAGTTTAAGCGCAGGCTTAATTTAAAGTATTTGGATTGTAAAATATTTAATTTATTTATTTGATGCTACATTCATTTTTTGTATTCGTTTAAAATAACATTAAAGAACTAATGAGAACATAAATATTTTATTTTTGGTCAATAAGGAATTTTTTATATTTCTTATGTATTAGTTACATGAAGAGAGAATTATATAGTTATAACCTTTTAAACTGAATTCATTAAGTCTGAGTTATACATTTAAATTATTAAGAAAAGCTTAAAACTCTTTTAAATTATTTTTTTAGAAAAATATAAAATAACGTTAAATTTTTTTTAAGATCGCGAATAATAATTTCGACGAGATAGTTAATTATCCGTAAGTGCATAGGAAAGTGTTATTGAACTAGCACTTATATTTTATCATATTACTAATTGCTTTATAATAGTGCTTAAGTTATCTAGTTACGTCTTTTCTTTTTGGTGTAAGTCTACAGAGTTTAAAATGACTTTAATTTTGTCAATTATAAAGATACCATCAGAGAGGAAAACAATATTTTATTTATTAAATTTTTTATCTTGTAGTGCATAAGCTACTTGAATAACTTTTGATCTAATGTAAGCAAATTTATGATTATTTTTACTGAGTTTATGTTTCAACATAGGCTTTTCTAAGTATTTATTTCAAAAAGGGCAATTATCGATTACCATTTTAATCTTTCCATTCTAATCAATAATCTTCAATAAATGATCTTGTTTAGTTTAACCTGGTATTTTGTATATTATTTTGTTTTCGTTATTTTATATTTCTTGACTTGCCGACCAGGTGGCCGAGTAGTTAGCGTGCCTGACTGCGGAGCCGATGGTTGCGGGTTCGAATCCTGCTCAGGGCATGGATGTTTCTTTCTCTCTGTGTTCTATGTCCTTTCTCCTTTGTGTGAATGTGACCCGCCCTATAAACGGGTTTGTGGTTGCGTGACGTGGGCGACGCTGCTCCACCACCGTGGCTTCGCCACATGTGCCTACTGGGTAACAAGAAGAGAGTAGCAGTTCTGGCACTCCTGGCCAATGGGACAATACATCCCAAGTGCCCGCCATTTGAAAAAAAATTTTTTTTCCTTGACTTTGATGCTTTAAATCAGGGATGGGCAAACTACGGCCCGCGGGCCAACTGTGGCCCGCCGGAAGGTTTTATCCGGCCCGCGGATAGAATTTTAATTTGCCGATCAGTGGCAATATACAGCCATTTTCTTGTAAAATATTTAAAATTATTCCTGTTTTTCCTTTTTTAACAAAGTATCGATGACCTTTTTACCTTCTCTATTTTTGTTCTACAAAACATAAATTGATGGAAATAATTAGCACAAACAGCTTTAAATGGTAAAATGTTGAAAGCAGAAGTTCTTCATAGAATAGCCTTAGATTGGCTCGAACTAAGGTTTGTCTTTCTCGAGGAATCTAATATAGGTAAATTGTACTTCACATTTGGCAGACTGCGCATTTTAAGATCCAACGAGCGGACAATCTAACAATCATCTGAAGCAGTTGTTTCTAAATATGCCAAAGTTTTACGAATCATTACCAAAAGCTAGTTTCCTAAAATTAATATTTCGGGCCCAGAAAATCAGCACTATGTTTGCTTAATCTTATACATGTGAACAGGAGTTTTCAACTATGAACCTTAGAAAAAATCATTTCAGAAGTAGACTAACAGAAAAGCATTTAGCCTTGTTGCTTAAAATAAGCACATTTCGAACCTTAATATAAGGAACTTTTAAAAATGAAATCCCAATTTTATTCATTTCACTAAATATTTAAATTAAAACTTGTATATTGCTTTTTTTTTAAATTTTGAAAGTTTTATTTGGCCCACCAAAAAAAAATTTTCTCGATTTTTGGCCCTCGACCAAAAAAGTTTGCNGTGTGACGTGGGCGACGCTGCTCCACCGCCGTGGCTTCGCCACAGGTGCCTACTGGGTAACAAGAAGAGAGTAGCAGTTCTGGCACTCCTGGCCAATGGGACAATACATCCCAAGTGCCCGCCATTTAAAAAAGTTTTTTTTTTTCATTGACTTTGATGCTTTAAATGTTTCAAAATTTTGGAACTTAAACGTAGAATCAAACTCAATTGCAATTAAAATATTTTAATTTATACTCACAAAACGGTTTTCTTTAACTTTTAAAGTTATTTAAATGCAAATAAAATAATCGTTATAATCAAACGATAGTGTTATATTTACGAACAATTCTCCTATATAGTTATTTAAGTTTATACACTGTAAAAAAAAGTATTTCTCAAAATTCAGCAAAAATGTTAAAAATAGGTTCGAAACAAATTCATTATTGATAGAGTGGCGTGCTTCAAAACTCATTTTTTCAGACTATGCCCTCTCTTGTTTAATCAACAAATTACTCAAAATGGTTACACGATGTATAATTTTTGGGACTATGCCTGTTGCTCAAAAATAAGTATATGCTGTTTTGAGCAAGTCACCTTAATCAATAAGGATTAAATAAGGTTTTCAAATTCGACTTTTTAGTCGAATTTCATTGTTTTGGAGCTATTTTGACACATTTTTGCTTAATTTTTAAGAAATTTTTTTTTAAAGTGTACAGTGCGCAAGGAAAAAAAAAAGATATCACCCTGGATAACTTTTGTTCTAATGCTTGGATATTTAAGTAAAAGTGCCGATCTTAATCGTTCCAGGGGTGAATATGCTAATAATTAGTGCTGACTATTAATTAAGTTACGAAAGCAGACACAAAGGCGTACTTTCTCTGAATAAACACATATTTTGTTTACATATTTGGATTCCTGAACCTCAAATTATAGGAAACGACAAAATTTCGAAAAAATTAGATCCTAAATTAGGGGACTAGGAAACGTCATATATTTGGCGATAGTTCAAAGAAACAGCCAAGCAATGTCGCCGCAGCAGAAGGAGTAATTTAGGATAGCCATAAACTAATATAAAAAAGCAATACCTAATTTTCTTCGTTCTTAAGCAACTAAATTGAGACAATAAAAAAAGAATGAAATAGAAACTGAAGGTTTTTCATTCATCGTTTTAGGATGGCTCGGAAATACTTATTTATTAATAGTTAACTGAGAAATATCTCAAAGTTTCTAGACAACAGATATTTTTTGGATTGATTTTTCAGCAAAAAGCAAAGATTGTTTTCTTTTTTATCTCTTTGAAAAGAAAATTTGAATCGATTAATAAATCATTTATGATTATCCAAGATTTGTAAATTTGAACACAAACTTTTTATATGACATTATTTGTGTTTCTTATGTTGTTTTAACTTAATTTATGTAAGGATTTCACACTAAAATCAAATTTACGTAATATTTTTTAATTATGTACAGAATTTTCGGGCTAATCTTTATTAAACTTTTAATTGTGTCTTCTTATCAAAGAAGTTTAAAGAGAAAAGTAAAACGAACCTAAAAACATGTCGAAGATTTGGAAAGAGATATACAAGGTGTTTATAAAGTCCCGGACCCATTTTGATGTTTAATAACTCATAAAATAATAAAGATAGATTAAAATTAATAACATAAATGGTTAGATTGACTCAAAAAGTTTCATGACCCTTGTCAATGAACTTGCACATGTCACACGAAAGTATCAAGTCGATAGTCAATTTCACACCAGGTAGCGGCAAGCATGTCGGCACCCACAGAGGCTATTCCTTGGCCACCCAGATCACCTGATATAACGCAGCTGGACTTTTTTCTTTGGGGATTTATAAAGGACAATGTTTACAGGAGGATCGTGTCGAACATTGATGACCTAAGAGCCAGAATTGCAACCACAATAGCCTCTGTGGAAGCCGACATGCTTGCCGTTACCTGGCGTGAAATTGACTATCGACTTGATATTCTCCGTGCGACGAAGGGGGCATACGTGGAAGTTCATTGACAAGGGTCATGAAACTTTTTGAGTCTATCTAACCATTTATGTAATTAATTTCAATCTATCTTTATTACTTTATGAGTTATTAAACATTAAAATGGGTTCGGGACTTTGTAAACACCCTATATAATTAGAATGCACATTCACAAAGTTTTATATCATTTACGATAATTTTTTTTTATATAACTGAAGAAATTGGTGAATGTTAAGTGCCATTTTCAAAATCATTGAAATATGTAATATTTATATGAAGACGTTTAAGAATAATATGTTGGATATTGTATGATTTTATTGTTTAAAAAAACGCTACATTCTCACAGATATTTAAGTTACATGGTTTTCATTGAATAAAGCTAATTTTCAAATGGAATTCTAATAACGTAAAGAATTGTTATAAGCTAATGGTATTTTTTCTGCTATAGTAGTTTCGTTATTTGCTATGTTTCTATCATTCTTATAAATCATGAATTTTCATAGTTATAACAGCTGGCTTATAACTTTAATAACCATTATAATTCCTTTCCAAAGGGATGTATTGATCTGTAAACGGCATGAAACGGCCTTTTAAATGATAGCCTGCGAGTTCAAATTCACTATCACTCCAATTAGTCTATTAAACGACTGTTAGAATGTGATTGCTTTAGGTCATTTGTAGAACCTATGAGGTTCAGTCTAAAAAGTTATACATTTAAATGGAATTTGTTCTGAAGAGAACCCTTTACTTACTGAAATGCTGATGAGATTGTTATGTGGATGATAACATGAGAAGACAAATTTTGTTTACATAAATGTTTAGCTTAAGAAGGATGGCTAAAACTTGTGATCTCTTTGCTTTCGTTCATCCAGTTTATGTATAGTTATAAATAGTTTCGTATACACACAATTTATAAATTCGGTTATTTATAGGCGCTTAAGTTTATAGCTTTTCAAAAAGTAACCTGATTTTTTACCAAAAGAAAATGCTCTGAAAAATAAAGTAAATGAATTTTTTTTTATAAAAGCCCCCAGTGCCGTGATAGCTCAGGGGATAGACCGTTCCCCTTCCAATGAGGTGAACCGGGTTCGAACCTCAGTGATGGCTGGGCAATACGAATTCCTCATCCGGCTTGTATCGACCACAGTGTTGACGTAAAATATCCTCAGTGGCCGACGGATCAGTCCCATTGCCGTCAGACTAACCGTGGGAGGTTTTTGTGGTTTTCCTCTCCATGCAACGCGAATGTGGGTTAGTTCCATTAAAAAGTCCTCCATAAAGGCAAATTTCTCCCGATACTTGATCCAGGAATTCCTTTGTCTTCTGGATTGGTTTCAAAATTACAAGACTACAGAGTTGAACATTAGTAGTCGTATACCCGAAATTGGCTCGCTTGTTCAACGACTGTCATAATATAAAATAAAGAAATATTTTAATTATAGTAGAAAAAAATGGCTCTATAAAGGGTACCTTCCGATCAACTGTCAAAGGGTGACAAAAGGGGCTTTTTACGAGTGCTGTATATTTACTCTACCCTACAGTATTTTTCTAAACACGTAAAATTGTCATCGAAAAATGTAGCTTGCGGAATCGTAGATGTTCTATTCATTTTTACGGCAAACCAATACAATTCTTCATAAGCATTACTTGGTCGCTCTTGATAATTATTTAGCCCATTAATTTCATTGCTTCAATGTTGCAAGGTGATGGTATGCAATTGGTATGCAAGGTGATTCAGCACAGTGGTTTCAAACTTAGAAAGAGCTGTAAGGTACGTCATACGGATTGAGAATTGCGTAAGGATTGAGAATGGCAACAATCTAAGAATCGTTGTTCAGATGTATCGCTTTCAATTTTGCTGAGTCAATTTCTAAATTATCCTCTGACCCAGCTAAAAGGTTAACCCAAAAAGCATTAACATATCCATAGGAAGTATTGTTGAGTTACTTTCCAAATAATTCCATGATCTAGCTATAAACTCACCTAAAAGCTTTAACAGATCCATAGAACATTTGTTGAATTTGTTTCTAAATGATCCTCTGATCTAGATAAAAAGCTGACCTTAAATCTTAAACATATCCATATAAAGTTTTGCTGAGTTAATTTCAAAATAATCTCTTGATATAAATAAAAACCTGGCCGTAAAAACTTTATCAGATCCATGTGAAAGTAAACACAATGTTGTAAACAATACGCGTAGAATTTTGAAGTACAGGCTTTAATATAAATCTTGTTGTAATAAATTGCAATGGCATCACCTAAATTTAAAAGCCATATAATGTATTTAAATTTCTCTGATTAAAATTCCACTTTGATGGTGCATTAAAAATCAGTTTGAAACGGTATTTGTACAAAGTTAAATAGCCAGTTTTACTCTAGGGAGTTTGTGTCATTGTACCTTTGTTATTGATGTTTCCCTAGGGAGTAAATTTTCCAAGCTTCCTTTAATTACGCAAAAAGTTCTTCAGAAGATGTGGTTTAATAAACGCTTACTCAATTAAATTGTAATGTAATTCTGAAGTACTCTTTAATGCGTTCAATTATTTTTCTCCGCTTTAAGGGAACGACACAGTAGAAGCCTGTAAAAAAAGGATTTTTTAATGACATTGCAACGATTTGAAATTAACTTGATACGTTTTTTAAAAATCTTATTTTAGATATTTTAATCTTCATTTAATCATGTTAAAAATACAAATATTTAAAAATAAGAGACTCTGTAATACAATGCTTATAACCTTTTTTTAAAAAAAATTACCTATAACCTGCTGTGCTCATAAGTTAAAAAAAGCAACCATATTTGATTCCGTTGTGATTTTTTTAAACTAAATGAATGCAGTTTTGTTTTGCATGTAGGAGTTTTTAAAAAAAAATTTTTCTTCACAAAATGGCGTTTTTTTTAAAACAAATTAAACAAATAGACAAAGTAAGTTGCATTTTCGTGGGCCACTTAAAACTAGTCAACCTAATTAAAAAACTTCCTACGTGTAACGTACTATAGAATACTACAATTCCTATATAATACAATGTTTATAACTTATTTTTTAAATGATCTATAACCTCCTGTGCTCATAAGTTAAAAATAATCAACCAGATTTGATTACGTTTTGAAATTTTTTAAACTAAATGAATCTAGTTTTTGTTTTGCATGTAGGATTTTTATAAAAAAAATCTTTTTTTTTCTCCACAAAATGGCGGTGTTTTTTTTAAAAAATATTTAATAAGTGGACAAAATAAGTTACATTTTCGTGGATCATTCAAAACTAGTCAACTTAATTAGAACAATTCCTACGTGCTACGAAAACTATATTTATTGGCAACATTGTGTCAAAATTTGAAATAAATCGATTGAAGATTGCGCTAGTTAGAAATACAGCAAGTAAGAGAGAAATGGTATGTAGTGAAGTGATCAATAAGTTTTAAGCTTTAAAGTTTTGTGATCAATAATCCATATGGATTACATAAAATTTTGCAACTAATTAATCTATCCCTTTTTCTTGTATCCTCATTTGACGCCTTATATAATTTTAGAGTATTATACAAAATTCTGCGGTCATCTTTATTTTAATATATTCTCTGACTTGTGGAGATTTATTTCTAAGTGTTCATTAACTGCCAATAATCCTTTGCTACCTTTATTCAAAATTATTACAGCTAAATAAGTTGCAATTTTAACTATTTACGACAATATTCTAACAAACTATTTAAACAAATTATTTCAATAAAATCGTTAAAATAATTGTATTTTACTAAAATGCTTTGATAGAGGAGCCAAGTAGCAGGATCGCAGCAACACGGCAACATTGTCGCAGAACGTCTCAGAGTTCACGATGAAAGGTTTTTCTTTTGAAAAGTTTAAAAAAAAAAATCTTTCTTTGCTACAACGTAATATTTGAATCATGCATTTAGATAACATTTTGTCCCGCTCAATTTAAACCAATAGTATTGTAAATCGATGTAATATTTCGATTGTATTTTCGGCAGTTATTGATATTGATTTTCACTTGGTTTTTAAATATCTCGATATATTTCAAACAATATGGAAAATTCGAATCGTGCATTTGAGTATTTACTTTTTAAAGCAATTATTTTATCGAATTTTTTGGCCGTTATTGCTATTGATTTCACCATAGTTTTTGAATCCGAAATTTTTTATACGATGTTATTTATTATTTATTTCTACAACCTAATTTCGAAACGAATCATCCAATTTGCGTGAATTCGGCGTCGATCTATTTTTCGGCAATAACTTCTACGGATTTCATGATTTTTAATTATGTTTTTTATTGTTATGATTGTTTACAAAATGCGGTGAAGGAAATAATTTGTGTGCCCCCCCCCCAATAAAAGGCGAGAATATCATCCATAATATAAGAATAAAAAATTTTACATGTTCAATTGAAAGAAATAAATAGTTTTTTTTCTTTTTTTTTGTAAGCACGGCTCTTTTGTTATTTTAAATTAGCAACATGTATGTTTGTTATTATTAAAAGTATCTTGCAGAAAGATATTAGTGCTAGAGGGTTTTGTCGCAGATAGCTCAAAAACATTTTACCACAGGGGATAGGAGTAAGCAAATCCATTAATAAACTTTTACGAAAATCAATGTTTTGATACATTGATTTTCGTAAAATATGCGAATCCTAAAATGTAAATCTAAATGTATAATTTTAAAAGGATAAACTATCGAAAATTTTTTTTTCTTCTTTTAAAAATTTGTTTTTATTGTGTTGCTCCCCTCCTTATTGGAAATTTCTCTTTTGTAACCTTTTTCAATACCTTTTTTTTATTTATTTCATGAGTTTGAATGACTTATATTATTTTATGTTAAGTTTAAGACAAATTTCTTCCATAATGTAATCAATACTTCACAATATTATTATAACTGTTATTGTCATTTTGACCTATTAGTACCCAAAATCACTTTTTACGAACCTTTCAAATTTGTTAATTGTAAATATCGAACTATTAATTATAAATGTATATTCTCGTGTGTGATATTTATACTAATATCAGGAAAATAAATAATTAGAAAAGAAACGAAGCAATGATCTAGTTATAATAAGATAGGAAATAATTAGAAGTATAGTTCGTTCACCAGGAGTTGGCACTTGACTCCACCTCCTCGGACGCAGAGTTCATTTCAGCGCGGGAGTGGGAGGAGAAACATCTCCGCGCTTGAAAATGAGACAACCCTTAATGCGCGCCAAACGCAAACAGTGAATTCTTTTTCAGTCTCTTACTTCGTTTTATCATCTGTTATTACACCTTTCGTTACTCTAGCTAATTAAATATATTTTAGGCATAAAAACTTCTGTTTTCCCAGCAAAATATCTCAAAAAGGACAAACTATTCACTCATAAGAGAGAAATATCAAATTTATGTTATATTTAACCTTAAAAAAATGCACATGAAGATTGCGAAATAAATTTTTTTCCTACGATCGTCAAATTGCAGCCTTGTTCAGGAGTGTTCACATCCTTCTCCCAAAAATAGCGAAATCGCATCGCCGGACACCACGTGATGAAGGCGGAGCCTAATGCCAACTCCTGGTGAACGAACTATAGCTATACTATAGTTAATAACTATAATTACTATAATTATAGCTAAATAAAGCATGGTAAACAGATTATGAGTTCGACTACCAAATAAATAATAGTAAAATGAATTTCAGAATTAATTTTTACTATATGTGTGAGAAATAAGAATTATAAAAACCAGAACAAACGGAAACGTCAAATAAATACCGTAAAGCAGGTGTGATACAACACTGTCCAAACATGGACTCATACCAAAAGAACGTCTTGACACCACCGCCACTTCGTGCGAACTCTTCTATCTTTATTTACAACATCTACCTTGATGGCAACACAACATGGAGGCATGACAAACATCATAAAATGTTGTAGTGTAAAACATTCAATAAATATACCATTAAGCTACATAATATAAAATATTCAATACAAGCACCATAAAAGACCGTAATATGAAAAATTCCATATAAATACAGTAAAACAATATAAAGTAAAACGTTCAATAGAAACATAAAAAAAAGTATAATATGGGAAATTCAATAAAAAAATGATGAACAACCATTTAATACTAACATAGAAACACAATGTAATATTATACAAACGTATAGCAATATGAAACGTTCAATAAGAACATATATGGAGACATGATAGCAGGATTTTTGTTTTCTTTTTTTTATCAGAGAAGTCTAAACCATAGAAATATGTTTTTTCTCTCTTTCTTTTACATTAAATTTTTTTTCCCTCTGTGCAGATATGTTTAAAAACTACTTTAGATGTACTCTTTATTTAACTAAAATAAAAAATGTTGTTAACAAAATTTTAGGACTAAAATTCGTGTTCTTACTTCATAAAAGCACGTAATGTTTAATTTTAAATATAATTATTTTCTTTATATAGGTACAAACGCGAAAGCATTCTTCTAAGGAAAATGGAATTAATTATTAGTTAACTGCAGAGAAGAAAATTGCTATGAAAATCAGCTTCTTAATCTCCCTTCAAATGTTTAAGAATTATTAACAATGCACTTTTCACAAATAAGAGGTCGATATTTAATAATGCCCATTGAGGTATTAAAAGTGCAGAAACGACTTTACTAATAAAATCAGAAAAATGAAGTCATAATGACAATTGTTAGAATTTTTCTATTTCCCCCCCGTTTTGACGAGTTAGAAGGGTAAATTGCAAGATATTCAGAAAACTGATTTCCGGTGTTGTTATGTGTAAGTATAACTCTATTCGCATAAGTCAAGCGGAAATGGTCCCCATTTACTTTATTAGTGCCGTTTAGTTGCAACAAAACTTGATGAGAAGCTATTATTTGCAATAACTCTGAGGAAATAATTGAGATTTTGTGAAGAAATGCGTGAGATTAATAAAAAATAACAATAAGCCCACTGATACAAGAATACAAATGCCCATAAATTTTATAAAACTATTTACAGTTCCTGACTAAATTATTAGACGCACTATAAGATTCTATGTAAAATCTTAG
Source organism: Parasteatoda tepidariorum (assembly GCF_043381705.1). Classification (NCBI taxonomy): domain Eukaryota; kingdom Metazoa; phylum Arthropoda; class Arachnida; order Araneae; family Theridiidae; genus Parasteatoda; species Parasteatoda tepidariorum. The sequence goes on from NC_092215.1 coordinate 44,811,883, forward strand.
TTATAAGGTGATACTATATAGCTTTATTGTTTTTACGCCACTGAAACCAGTTTGCATTTGTTTACGTTTGTCTTACTTTGTTAAATTAGGCACTATATAATATAAATTCGACGATAGGATAAATTGGACGATACGTTATATAAATATAGAATATTTAATATATCAGGTATTATATTATTATATTGTAATAATTATAGCAAAATATTAGACGCTCAGCAGTTTTTTTTTATAATTACATATTTTGCGCGAATTTATCTGCAATACTTTTATATTTAAATATACATGTAGNTTATATAAATATAGAATATTTAATATATCAGGTATTATATTATTATATTGTAATAATTATAGCAAAATATTAGACGCTCAGCAGTTTTTTTTATAATTACATGTTTTGTATAACATGTATAATTACATGTTAAATATACTTTTATATTTAAATATACACAGATATCGAAACTAACGATAGTCCACTGATTCCGGACGTACCTTTCTAATTCAGACATCATACAGCCCTGATCTTCATTTATTTTGCGAACCGTCTTTAAAATGGAACACAAAGCATCAAAGAGATAGCTATCGTAACTCATTTTTAACAGTACATAAAACCGCAGCAAAGCGGAAGTTAAAATATTGAGATATCTGAGTATAGGACTGAAGTTCTACCGTGTAGGTGGCTTGAAGTCTACCTAGCTTTATATCGATCGATACAACGGTGCTTGTTGCTGAGTGCTGATGATTTCCATGCTGCCATCATTTCTAAATTGTTAAGCGTCAACCTCCAAGATCGTCTTGGCCTACAACTGTCTGTTGCGATACATTGAATGAAAATTTAAAACTGTAGGCAAATTTTCAGCATGTATCTTCAGAAAAAATATGTATATGCAATACTTTTATATTTGAATATACACTTAGACAGATATCGAAACTAACGATAGTCCACTGATTCCGGACGTACCTTTCTAATTCAGACATCATACAGCCTTGATCTTCATTCATTTTGCGAACCGTTTTTAAAATGGANATTTAATTTCAATTTAGAGTTTTTCTTCAATTCCATGAATTAATTCCTTCAATTTAGAGTTTCTTCAAAATAAAGGCTTTTTTTTTTCATAATAAAGTTTTTCTTTTAAAAAGTCATATTTTTTATTTCTTTTTCAAGAAGTCTCATTTTTGTATGCAATACAAAAGATTTTTAATGTGTATGAAGTCATTGGTATACAGTCCACTGCCAAATTAGACGATATATATGTATATATGTAGAATATTTATTATATCAGGTATTATGTTAGTATATCATAATAATTAGATCAAATTATTAAGCGCATTGTAGTTTTTTAATAATGACATGATTTGCACGAGTTTATATGCAATACTTTTATATTTAAATATACACTTAGACAGATATCGAAACTAACGATAGTTCACTGATTCCGGACGTACCTTTCTAATTCAGACATCATACAGACCTGATCTTCATTCATTTTGCGAACCGTCTTTAAAATGGAACACAAAGCACCAAAGAGATAGCTACCGTAACTCATTTTTAACAGTACATAAAACCGCAGCAAAGCGGAAGTTAAAATATTGAGATATCTGAGCGTAGGACTGAAGTTCTACCGTGTAGGTGGCTTGAAGTCTACCTAGCTTTATATCGATCGATGCAACGGTGCTTGTTGTAATTTAAAACTGTAGGCAAATTTTCAGCATGTATCTTCAGAAAAAATATGTAGTCTAGGGTTAATTATATTAGAAGTTTTAAATGACTATATCGGTTTGCTAAAATATTTTCTTCCAGGATTTTCAGGTTTAAGGTGTTGTTACATTCTGTTTGAATACACGGTTTCATTGAATTGGAACGAAAACGTGATTAGAAAGTTTGAAGCGTTTTGAACCATAATATCGTTCAATTCTACGGCAACAATAATATGGTACTAAGGTGAACCGTACTATTGTACTTCTTAACTCTGTTTACACAATACTATGGTTCATGTCGAACAGAAAGGTTGTTCAGCTAACTCATTATTAAGGTTGCAACTACTGTCCACCGTATTATGGTTCATGGTACCGATATTATGGTTCACCACTGAACTACTGTTTCTGAGAGTGAAATCTTTATACCTATACTCTTTACCAGTGAATTAATTTTTTGACATATTGTGTGTTTTTTAGTGGCAATATTTTGAACAAATTCCTTTTTTGCCTTCAAATTTCAATTTTTGATTAAAATAATATATTTGAAACAAATAAGTGTTTATTGCCCAAACTGAAAATTTCTGTAATAGTTAAATTACTCTCTAAAAAACTAGTAACATCTATTTGCCATCCCCGTGGAAGAATTGCGAAGACTCGACGACATTGTTGCAGAATGTTATGGAGATCTTGTAGAAAGATTTTTCCTTTCTGAAGAAAAAAATTATTGTTTTCTTTTCTGCAGAAAGTTTCGAAAGATTCATGTTCAAAAAATGCCTTTCTCGCGCATAGGAGGGGAAAAGATTCTCGTGATTTTTCTATTCTCATTTGAGAATAATTAGGTAAATTTTATTTCACGCAAAACTCTAATAACTTATTTGATTATTTACTTTTAATGTGACGACTTCATCATTTTTTTCGAATTTTTATTGCTTGTGCTACCAAATTCCACGAGGTTTTTAAAATTCCGGTTATTTCTCAGTTGATATTATTTCTGCACGTAAAATTTAAATCGCGTATTTAGATAATCACATTTTGACGTGCTCAATTTACACCGATAGTATCGTAAATCTATGTAATGTTTCGATTATATTTTCGGCAGTTATTGATATTAATTTTCACGTGGTTTTTAATATCCTGATATATTTCTGACAATATGGAAAATTGCGTATTTCAATATTTATTTTTTGACGCAATGATTCGATCAATTATTTTTGTGGTAGTTATTGCTATTGATGTGCGCATAGCTTTTAAATTCCGATATTTTTAATACAATATTATTTTATATTATCGTATTTTCTATCGTATTCTATCGTATTTTATACTATCGTATTTTTAATACGCATCACATTTTGACGTGCTCAATTTATACCAATAGTATCGTAAATCTATGTAATGTTTCGATTATATTTTCGGCAGTTATTGATATTAATTTTGACGTGGTTTTTAAATATCCTGATATATTTCTGACAATATAGAAAATTGCGCATTTCAATATTTATTTTTTGACGCAATGATTCTATCAATTATTTTTGTGGTAGTTATTGCTATTAATGTGCCCATAGCTTTTAAATTCCGATATTTTTAATACGAAAATTTTATATTATCGTATTTTCTATCGTATTTTATCGTATCGTATTCTATCGTATATTATACTATCGTTTTTTTAATACGCATTACATTTTGACGTGCTCAATTTATACCGATAGTATCGTAAATCTATGTAATGTTTTGATTATATTTTCGGCAGTTATTGATATTAATTTTCACTTGGTTTTTAATATCCTGATATATTTCTGACAATATGTAAAATTGCGCATTTCAATATTTATTTTTTAGCGCAATGATTCTATCAATTATTTTTGTGGTAGTTATTGCTATTAATGTGCCCACAGCTTTTAAATTCCGATATTTTTAATACGATATTATTTATTACAACAACTGAATCTCGAAACAAAACACGCAACCCAATTTTGAAGAGGCCGCATAATTTCGCCGTCTGTCTTTTCTTCGGTAGTTGCGAAAATAATTCGTGTTTTTCCACCTACAGCATATAGCCCATAATATTGAAATGCATATTTAATTTAAAAAAATATCTACAATTTTAATTTATCCGAATAGTGGGTTTAGTAACAGGTATATTTGTTTTTATTAAAAGTATCTTACAGAAAGATATTAGTGGTAGAATATCTGTTTTTGTTTTATTCGTTAGTTTCAACTATACGGTATCATTTATCAGTACCTGATTCTAAGATAAGTTTAGCGTGATGCAAGCAGCCCTAGAAGTACTAGATAGCTTGATAAGTTCATTTTTTTTTGTTAGATTATCATTTGATGGCATTCCCATATGTTTTTTTACTGCTTTATGAAAAGAAGTTCTAACAGTAGGTATCCAGTAAAAAACACAGAAATGTTTTATTAACTTCATGCAAAAGAAAGAAAAGTACGATAATGATACTACTAGTTCGAGTTTTTTCTTCAAGTTTTCAATGGTATTTTCTAGGAAATAATACTTTTAGAATGGGCTTGCGTACTGTATATTAATATAATGCATATTCAATTAGAAAAATTCTATATAATTTTACTTTATCCGAATAGTAACAAGTAGGGGAGAGTGGGATCAATTGTAACATTTTTTACTTAACTATTTTTAACTAATAAAAAATCCAATATATTATTAGTATTAATTGACAGACGAGTAAAGTAGACTATCCTCTACTAGAAAAAAAAAACCTTATTTTAAATGTTATTATATTAGTTATTAACAATTTTTGACAGTCGTGCACTTGTTACAATTGTCCCCACTTACGGGGTCAATTGTAACAGTTCATAAATTCAACTAAAACATAGTTAATTATACATATTATCATAGTTGTGATATATTTTTTTATTGATCAAAATAGTAGTGATATTTTAGGAGTAAAAATAATAATGAGCAGAGACCTAAAGGGTTAAACTTTTAACTTTAAGGGGTTAAAAATTTTAATTTATGCTGTGAAAGGTGACAAATAAAATAATGCACATGCAACATAATATAAATGATATAGGAAACTATTGGTGGTTCTTAAAGAGTTAAGTAATGGTTTGTAAACATAAGATTATTTATTTTCAGCTGTTACAATCGTCCCTTTACTTATTGTTACAATTGTCCCCAAGACGCCATTTCAGCTTCATTTGTTAAAAACAATGCTAGTTAATTAGCAAAACTAATCTTTTTTTTTTTGAAATGTTAATTAAAGTGTCCACTTACATATTCGGTTACTAATTTTTATTTGTTTAAACAAAATTACTTTGTTACAATATAATATTCTAATACCAAAAAAAGTACTTGCGTGGCGTGAAAATATCTTTTGTGATGTAACTCTTTCAAAAGTACATAAAAATGGTTGCCATCAGGGGTGTACATGTAGATTTATTAAATACACCTTGTGCGCCACCTAGGAACCAAATCTAGAACCCGACACTCGAAATTTTTGCTCTGTTACAATCGTACCCTGTTACAATGGACCCCACTCTCCCTTTTATTTTTTTTATTAAAAGTATCTAGCGGAAAGATATTAATGCTAGAGTATTTGTTTTTGTTTTATTTGTTAGTTTCGACCGTGTGGTATCATTTATCAATACCAGACTCTGAGATAAGTTTTGTGTGATGCAAGCAGCCCTAGAAGTACTCGATAGCTTGATAAATTAACTTTTTTGCTAGATTCTGAATTGATGGCATTCCCATGTGTTTCGTTTACTGCCTTATGAAAAAAATAAGGTCTATAAGTAGGTATTCAGCAAAAATACTCAGAAATGTTTTATTAACTTCTTGCAACTGAAAGAAAAGTACGTTAATAACAATAATTTAAATTTTTTCTTCAAGTTTGCAATGTTATTTTCTAGAAAATAATACTTTTAAAATGGGCTCGCGAACTGTACATTAATAATATTAATTAATGCGCCACTGGATTGAAGCTTTAATCCAATCAACAGGTTCTACTAGTGAAATATATAACAGATATGTTAATGTAACTTTTAAAAAAAAAGGATTTTCGGTTTGATATACATTGGTAAATATTTGGAAAAAATTATTATAATAATTTGGCTAGTACTGTGTATACACTGCCTAATATAAGTAATTTTTTTCTAGAACTTTCGCAATTAAAAATAATTTCAGTTTAATTTATTTGAAATAAAAAAAGTGATTTAAGGATAATTTTTGGATCAGAAACATTTTTAAAGCGAATTTTGAAGCTAATTTTTGCGTCTTAATATCTTAATAAAATTAAAAATATACTAACATTGAAGCAACATTTTATAGTCAACAGTTTACTTATTTTTTTATTTTATTTTACCCATGCATAGAAAATAATGCTTTACATTCATAGAAAATTACACGATGAAATTAAATTAATAAAAACTAATGAATTCATAGAAAATTACATGATTAATGAGTTTAATGAAAATTACATTACTTTACATTCATTGCATACAAAATAATGCTTACATGCTTTACATGCACCATTCATTCTTTTAAATTATTAAAACAACAACAGATAAGTGTTATTTTTGATAGTTACTTCATAAATTCATTTCAAACTTAGTTTCAAAATTTTCGACTTAGATTAGTTTTTTCTTTGTTGAATTTTACCACATAACAAATAAATTTATTATATATAATATAAAAGTGTTGTAAATTAATTAACATTAAATATTTCGGGATTTTAAAAACCATGTGTAAATGCGTATTGCCGAAAAAACTATAAAAAAATAGCTTGAATTTACGATAAAATTGATGCAAATAAAACAGGTTAAAAGTGATTACTATTTGCACGATTCCTGTTAAAAGAATCGGGATTTTAAGAAACACGTGGAAATCATGCTATAGCCTTCCAAAACAAAATCGATAAGTCACTTGAATTAACTATGAAATTAACACAAATAAAGAGCTTCAAAAGTAATTATTAAAATTCGAAATTCATTTGATTTCTTGTACTGATAAGACACAGATGTGCATTTTGCAACTTCAGTATTCCCTAAGTACTCCCTATTGGGGCGGGGAGGGGTTAAGTTAAATACTAAGTTCGATTAACCTAGAATCTTTGTGTCTGATTTCGTGACTTTTAATAAAGTCGATATTATTTTTATTTTGTTTTTTAACCGTCGTTGAGCAGCCGACCCAATTTTTGGGTTTATGACTACTAATGTTCAACTCGGTAGCCTTCAAATTTTGAACCCAATCCAGAAGACAAGGGAACTCCTGAATCAAATATTGGGAGAAATTTACTTTCGTGGAGGACTTTTTGAGGGAACTTAACCGCACTCGCGTTACATGGAGAGAAAAACCACGAGAACTTCTCACGGTTAGCCTGACGGCAAAGGGACTCTAGCCATGATCTGTCTACCACTGAGGATATTTCACGTCAGCACTGTGGTCGGTGCAAGCCGGATGCGGAATCCCATGGCTGGGATTCGAACCCGGTTTCCCGCAATGAAAGGCAAACGCTCAATTCCCTGAGCCCTCGCTGCTCAAGTCTATATTATTTAGCATACCTAAGGATAGCTTTTGGCATTTTAAAAGTTGAAAATCCGCTCGCTAGATAAGTTTTAAATGTTTGCGCATTCATCCGGCATTGAAAAGAAAACTATTGTAGGCTTGTGTTTATTTTTATTGTTTCTTACATCAACCAATTCCCTTTACGACAAGTTTTTATTTAATATGAAAGATTTAAAAAGCTTCATTGCTCTAGCTTCTCATCATTTTTACAGAGCTGACAACTTTATATTACAAATAAAAAATAATCTCTCAGTTGACGATAGCGAAGAAAATTCGATTGCAACAAAAAATTTTATATTTTTTTATTTACATGCTAGTATTATTCTTAATCCTCCAGCTTTTCAGAAAAATAAATTTACTGTCTCCTAAGCTCAATCAGGCACAGATTGGAAAAAATCTCATATTTTCAAACGTAGAAACAGATAAACCTGGATATGGAAAATTTAATTAAATTTTGTCTTTAGTTCAGTTTAAAAGCATTTTCGAATGTCCGATTACGCTGAATGTTTTTTACAAAAGAATAATTATTTGCATTTAATTTTGCTTCGAGTTTCACCCTATTTTAATATCTATGCCCATAGTTTAATAATTACTTTATTTTAAGAGAAAACTAAAATTTTTAGTTTCTCTAAATACATTTTCAACATTTATAATATAATTTTCACAAAACATCATTAATTATGTCAAAAGCAATAAAGTTCGTTCGTCATTCTACATTAGTGAATATGGATATATTTCATTTTGCAAAGTATGTTATCCGTTTTTCATACGTATATTTTCCGTTTTACAAACTAAAGTTATGAATGTTAATATTTTTCGTTTACAATCTAATATTTTCCGTTTCTAATATGGATATTTTTCTTGTTAAGCATGAATATTTTCAATTTATAAATTAATATTATTTTGATTTTACTGCTTGGTTATTTCATCAAGACGGACGTAACATATGCAGACTTAAAATAATGCTCATAACTTAGTCACAAAAAAAAGATCAAGCAATTTTAATACTTATTTTTATCATTTATACTTACATTAATTTTTATTAATTTTCAAAAATTTAAAAATTACCTGATACTGACGCATAATTCCTGCTTTGTGTCCATACGGCAATTTCTTCTTATCTTTAAAAAAAATTGATTTTTAAACGTTAATGAAAATTTTAATATGTGTAAATGACTCTAAAAGTTATTTAAACAAGAAATATTTGAATGTTTTTTTTGTTGAAGTTATACGGATTTGAAGTTAACGAATACAATATGTTACATCTGTAACACAAGATTGCCCTGCTTATATTGATTACTTTTTCTCTATGCAGTAACTATCGCTCTTTTAGATCGCAGGGATAAGGGATGTTACTGCCATCTTGTTTCGATAGCTTTTTTTTTTTGTATTGAAAAATACATTTTCTCTAAGTTTTAAAATACTTGAGTTTTTGTGAAATCCAACAAATAATGCAATTTTACTAAATAATCAATTATTATGCCAAAATGATTAAATAATGTATATTTATGGTGCTGGTTATATATTTAGCGAAGTAAAAAATAATAATATTTTCTACAGGATTACAAATCTTTTATTGCGGTTGATTTTATAGAAAACACTTTAATAATTCGAGTATTTTTTGTACTTTGCAGTTGAGTAAAATATAAGTTTTCTGACACTCTTTTCAAAGACGAATTTAAGTTACGAAATTAGGCACAAAAACCTACTTTCTCTGAATAAACATACTTTTTTTTCAACGGGATCGGATTTCTGACCTTCGAAATATAGGGGAGAGTGGGATCAATTGTAACATTTTTTACTTGACTATTTTTAACTGACAAAAAATCCAATATATTATTAGTATTAATTGACAGACGAGTAAAGTAGACTATCCTCTACTAGAAAAAAAATAAATACCTTATTTTAAATGTTATTATATTTGTTATTAACAATTTTTGACAGTCCTGCACTTGTTACAA
>NC_092215.1:44822105-44824095 GCF_043381705.1 Parasteatoda tepidariorum
TTAGAAATAAGCTAAACAAAACTTTCAAAACTTGTAACTACTAACAAACTCTAAGTCAAGAATGACTTGACATTCTTCAGTAATGTAATATGCCAAACAAAATTATGCTTGGAAATGTTGAAAATTTTGTTTAGTATCCTAATATTTTATTCCAAATAGTATGTTTTGATATAATCATGTTGGGAAAATGCAAGAATCTGCTCTTAAATATCTTTTAACAACTTTTTTTCTAATTTTATTGTCCAAAAATGAATTAATTTTAAATTATAAGCAGTTTAACTCAAATAAAAATACAGTTTTACCAAAACTGTGGGTTTTTGACAGTTTTTGACGTTTTTGACAGAGGGTTTTTTGACATGACGGTAAAAACCATGGTATAAACCGGTAAAAACCGTCATGTGTCAAAAACTTGCCAACCCTGGTTACAATCGTACTCTGTTACAATTGACCCCACTCTCCCCTAGGGAGTAGAAGCAATCTGGGAAATATGATCCTATAGTTTGATCTGGAGAGCGCTCCAAGTTTTGACCTCTTATGTTAATTTTACTTTTTGCGTATTTCGCTATATCTCGAGGACTTTTTAAGCAAATTGAAAACTTTTCACTCACAATTATAAAATTCGTTTATCCAAAGATAATTCCATGCAAAAAATAACTTTTCGCAAATATTTATTATTTTATTTTAGAATGGTCGAAACAATTTCGAATTGTAAGGTATAAAATTTTTTGCATCATTTTAAAGAATGTAATTTTATACAGCAAAATACAAAATTTGAGTAAAATTGGTTTTATAGTTTCTGAGAAATCGAATTTTAAGTATTTGACTTTTTTGCTGCATAAAACTAAATTTTTTTAAATGATGCAAAAAATTGTGTACCTTACAATTCAAAATTTTTTCGACCATTCTTAAATAATAAAAAATAAAAATTAATGATAAAAAATAATTTAAATTGCTTAAAATCGTGTGAAATTATTATTATCGAAATATTATGAATTATTTTAACCTTTAATATAATTCATACTACTTCTATAATAATAGCAATAATAATTCATTCTTAAATAAAAAAAAAGCGATAAATATTTACTAAAAATTATTTTTTGCGTATTTATTATTAGATATATCTTCATTAAAATTAATTTTTAACAACTTCAAATGTATTTAATCCATTTGAAACTCCCAATTTAGTATTATAATCAAATGTAATCGATATTATATCGAGATTCCTAATACACTTGTATATAATTTCGATTCTTATTTTTGCACTGTTTAATTGATTTTTTACCTCATTAATCTTGATTCTCCGTTTCATTTTTGTCTTGTTAAGGATTCTAATAGCTTAATAAAAACTTCCTAGAAAAAAATTTTTATTCTGTGAAATGAAAGTTACTTTCGAATAATACTTTCACAAACAATAAATCAAGGTTGTTTTTACACTCAAAGCTTTATTTCTGGATTCTTGTTGAAAGTAGTTAGATGTATCACTCTTAAAAAATAGTAAGGAAACTTTAAATTTTATATGCACTGCTTTATTTGAGGTTTCTTCTGTTTTAGTTGCTCTTTCTAAAAGGAAGAAAATCCTTTACATAGAATTCGATAACTTGGAAATATATGTTATTTTCTACTTTGTAGATAGATATGTAAATGAAGCTGGAAGCTTTAATCTTGTCTAGGCTGAAACTTGCTTTGCTAGTTCTTTGTCGCAATTGTTAGACTCATGTTAAGTAAATACTGAATAAGGAACTTCAAACACTTTTCTTGATTTTATTTCGATGACAAAATTCCTTCGTAATTTATTTATAAAAAGTTCAAAAATGAACAATTTTGTCATTAATGAATACATAGTTTTGAAGCCAGCCTCCTAAAAAATATGAAAGTTTTTTCTTGGCTTTCATGCGAAAAGTAAAGCTATAAGCTATATCTATCTATTTCTCTCTCTCTCTCTATCTATCTATCTATCTATCTATCTATCTATCTATCTATCTATCTATCT
>NC_092215.1:44824154-44861023 GCF_043381705.1 Parasteatoda tepidariorum
ATATATATATATATATATATACGCATGCCTACACGCAGGGTTGCCAGTTTAAGAGTGAATGCTCAATTTGATTGTTCTGTAGAAAAGAGTAAGAGTTATTAATTTATTTGGGACTTTTCCCGTCGGAAGTCTATGGCAGTGGTGCGCAAACTTTTTTCGACTGCGACCCCTTTTGCAGAGAGAAAATTTTTGGCGACACCTAGAGATAAATGTTCCCAAATACGATGTATATTTCGCGCATTTCTTTCGTTTCATCGAATAAAAACATCATCATATTTGACTCATATTAATTTTATTTATAATGTTAAGAAAATACTTTTTGTATAACACAAAAATCAATAAATTGCCCTTTAATGAGATGTATGTGGCTTTCTAATTATCTCATCGATGTTTGGATGTATGTTGCTAATTGCAATTCGCATATCATCTTCAGGGTTTAAACGCGAGCGGTATTTAGTTTTTATTGAAACTAGTTTGCTAAATCCAGTTTCACATAAATACGTTGATGCAAATTGTATTAACACTCTGATGGCATTCTNACATATATATATGCATATATATATACACACACATATATATATATATATATATATATATATATATCCCTTTTTTCGTTCACTATTCAAAATAATTATTTTTTAGTTATGATATGATTAACAAGTTTATATTTAAATGTTTATGTGCCAAAATTCCCGCTTTCGATTCAAAATTTTAAATGATTTTATTCAGAAATATTATTTAAATGCATCTTAATACCACACATTTAATAAAAAATACAAAACTGAAAAGTAAATTTAACCGAATAAATGGTTTTTATGCCATGTTCTAAAGTATCACGATAAAATTACCAAATTTTACCACATTTATCAAACTTTATTACAAAAAACCATATTTTATTGTTTATTTCACCAAAATAATTACCAAAGTGTTTCGGTAATAATTACCAAGATTTTTGGTGTAACCATAGAGCCAGATTTTATCATAGTCTAGTAGTTTTGATCATACTATTTTTCTCAATATGGATAACAGTACGCGAACAAAAAAATGTATAACGCATATATACTTCTTGCTACGCTTTTAAAAGCAGCATAGCTGCATTTTATAACAATGCATTTTCTTGAAAAGTGAAAATGAATAAAAATGCATCCAAGAACTTTCTTACTAATCAAACAATCGAAATGAAAAATCGACTTTACTTGGTTCTCTTTGGAATATGAAAATCGAACTTCATTCACTCGAAGGAAATTAATGATATTTCGTGACGCTTTGTCGTTTGTTATTTCCCTTAGTCAATACATATTGCTACATTATTAGAGCCGTTTTCACCTTTTTGAAGAGCCTTATATTTATTTAATTCCTTGTTTCCATCCCTTCACTTCGTAAATTTTCTTCGTCGAAATAGATTCTTAGATCTTTCAAAAAGTTCATTTCAAGTTTTCGTCTTCTCTTTGTAGAAAAATAAATGAGAAAAATAAAAAAGAATAAAGTTATTGGTACGCGAATGAAACATGCTCTTCGAAACATGCTCTTTTCGAAAACATGCTCTATCCCAGTGGTAGGAAAAACTACATTATATTTGGAATTGTAGTGACTTTAAGGTTCCGAACTTTGCTGGAGAAATTAATTTACGTATTATGTTCAAAATGGTTTTGAATAAAAAAAATGGCTAATAATTAATATGAAGAAATATTTAGAAATATTTAATCATGTTTTCATGAGCCCTTTTGTTATTCTAAAACATTTTTTTTTTGAATTTGTTCATATAGTTTTCAACTTTTTATGCCTTTTTTGACAACAAATATTTAATTTAAGAGATGCAAGGATATTATCAAATGCTTGCAATTTCGTTAAGTGTTTAATGCTCTTTTATTATCTCTAAATTAAGTACATCGAAAATATATTTCCTTCCTTTGAAATAATATCACTGATTAAACGAGTGTACATTCACATGTGCAAGTGTGACCAAAGCAGTGGCGGATCCAGCGGGGGGGGGGGGTCCTAGGGGTCATGACTCCCCCCCCAAAAAAAATTGAAAAACATAAATAAAAATAATAATTTTCTTAATAGTTTACGAACGAAATAAAATATTTAAAAAATTATTTAAGGGGCATATACACCTTGGTTGGTCGGAAAAAATCGATTTTTTTCTCCATCTAATTATGTTCGTCACGAACATAATTAGATGAATTATGTTTCAAGAATCATAATCCAAAAGATTAAAACGAAATTCGTCTTAGTTTCATTGTAAACATTAATAATTTTGTAGCGCGCTTCAACAGGTTTAACCAAAGATTGTATAAAAATTGTCATAACTTTGCTTACGGCAACTTAAAATCAAGAACGATTAAATGGACTCGCATTATTATACATTCATCGAGAAATTGATTTGGATGTTGAAAAAATCATTGACAGATTTGCCAAAGTTTCTAAAAAACGCATTACATTTATTATTTAAAGATTTTGAATGCTTGAATTATTTTTGTATTGTTCTATTGTTCATTATGAAAAAAATAAATAAGAAGCCCATTAAAAACCCCAGTATTTTTTTTAAAAAAAAATTATTGTGGGGGGGAGGAGGAAATCTGAGTCTATGACCTCCCCCAGGAAAGATTTCCGGATCCGCCTCTGGACCAAAGTGATAAATTATCTATTATTCGTAATGGTTAGTTAATTATTAGTTATGCATGACTCCAAATACGCAATTCATGTTAACTCACAGTCAAAGGGGCATTTAAAATCGCTTCCTTCGGTAGACCCTCGAAGATTTGTACCCATCAAATTCGAAAAATTAGTTGTGTTAAAAGCCTGTTCATATACTAAACTAACGTTAAAAGTAGTAGCCAGAAATCGTTACAAACTACTATGTTTTTGGTATCGCACTACACTACTTTTTAAAAACAGTAGCACACTTTACTACAAACTTAGAAAAAAAGTAGCAAGTATAACGTTTCACTAATTGTAGTGTCCTACTTCCGATCACTGCGCTATCCCTTATGAAATAAAAGGGGACTTCTCTTGTACGTTAACGAGCTATTATGATTACTTCTTACTTTTATTTTTGCATGGGCCGGGATAGTCTGGTTGGTAAGGCTTTGGGCCCATGTTCAAGAGTTTGTCGATTCGATCCCCGCCGGACGACGACTGTCCGTGTAGTAAATAGTGACTGATGCACGTTAAATCTGTCGAGTCGTAAAGTCCTCCATGTTCCCATAACAGATCAATACCTCTGGGGGTATTACAATGCTAAAAATATGAATTACTTTTTTTTTCTAATGAAATTTTGTTTTTCAGATCTTTAATTTAATTTATGAAGTAAAGCCAGTTTGGTTTTAGTTATTTTTATTTCATTATTTAGTTATCTGTTTAGTTTTGTGTTATTATTTAAATTAAACTGAATAAGTTTTTGTGAATAAATTTGTTTATACACTAATGGAATTCCTGCAAAAGACATATTATCTGCTGTTTTAAAAATATTGAGAGCATCGAGTTTTAAAAAAATTAAATTTAACAAATTAATTTTAATTATGCTTATACTTAATTGCAAAAATAGTTTTCTAAATACATTTATTTGACTTTTGTTAGTGTTTGCAATCAACGCATTTAATAGTGATGTTTTTCTTTTAAAAAAAATGTTTCCAGTATTTTAATAGAAATAATGAAGTTAAAAAATAGCGTGTCTTAAGTTGTTTTGCTTCATTATTTAATAATCTATTTAAACTGTGTAAATTTTTAAGCACCATTTTTTGTTTAAATGACAGGAATTCCATCAGAAGAGTTTAAGTATGCTATTATAAAATATAGAATTTGAAAATTCTTGAAGTTTGCAAAATTAGTACAAACCATGTTAATCGAAGAAGAAAAAATTTAAATACATTTATTTGGCTGCTTTTCTTTGTAATCAACGCAATTAACAGTGATGTTTTTCTATTAAAAACTTATTTTATAGATTTTTAATAGGAATAATAAAGTTAAAAAATAGTGTGTCTTAAGTTACTTTGTTTAATCACTTAATAATCTATTTAAACTGTGTAAATTTTTAAACATCACATTTTATTTAAACTATTGGAATTCCGCCAGGAGAGTTCAAATGTGCTATTATAAAATATCAAATTTGAAAATTATTAAAAATTGCAAAATTAGTACAAACCATGTTATTTGAAAAAAAATTAAATACATTTATTTGGCTGTTGCTTGTGTTTACAATCCAAGCGATTGATTCGAATGTTAGTAAATATCGTGGCATACGGAAATAACGCAGTTCACAACCTGTAAAAAATAAAAAGAATGTTTCACTTAAACGTTGTTGAACCCTTTACTAGAATAAAGAATGTTTGAAACAGCAGGTCCGGAAAGCTATGAACAAGTAATCAAGAGAGCTACTGTTGTAAGTGATCCGTGTCTTCAACAGCTGTGACCAACCCGTGATCCATAACTAAATCGTTGAGCCACACAATAAAGAAGAAAATGTGACCAGACATTGTATTGTTGTGTCTGTCGTTTCTAATTTATACCAAACTCGAAGAATGAAATGGGATCGATTTTTTTTTACATAAAAAATTTGAAGAGAAAAAAATATTGTATTAGAACAGAAAGTATTTGCATATTAACTTGTGTAAGTTTTATTATTTTCTAAAAAGAATAAAAAAATAAAATAAACATATTCAAAACTCAAAAATTTACTGTCATAGGGCGTTAATTATTGGCCTATTTTTTTTATAATTTTAAGTATTTTTTTAAAATATATTTTGTTGAAACCTTGGACTTAAAAAATAATTTTTACTTTAACATTGCAAAATAAATTGTCCTGTATTAGAGGTCTAATTCTTAAAAATTGCTACGTTTTACTCTTTTAAAACAAGTTTGATTGTGAAGATCCTCTTTTTGGTTAATTTTATTTAAAATTAAACGAAATGAAATAATTTGTCAAAGCTGGAACTCGAACTTTAACTTAACTTAATAATTGTGTCAAAGCTGGAACTCGAAACTTTAACTTAACTTAATAATTGTGTCAAAGCTGGAACTCGAAACTTTAACTTAACTTAATAATTGTGTCAAAGCTGGAATTCGAGTCATGAGATTGACAGATTTACACTCTTGGCTCTAACATTTACCCAGTTGCAAGGAACTAAGTGACTTCATTTGGCAGGCCTAGTTGGTACGATAAAATTCTGGTTGTATAACCCTATGCAGATGTTAATGTGGTTCGATGTTTTCTTTGGACAAAACAAGTTACGACAAATCACAATTTTGTTAAGACAAAACAAATTTAACAATTAGCATAAAATAAAAATAATAAACATTCAAGCTACTCTGTTCAATTGACCGCAACCGCCAGCCGGAACAACTCTTTCTTTTTTCACAGCTGTAACTGAAAAGATAGTGCGGCACGCTCTCTGGCGGAATTGCCAAGCACTACACCCCCACACAAGATTGAACTGTGATACTTAATCTGACAATTTTGCTAATATGAAATATTATTTCAAAATTTTTACACGAATTAATTAAAACATGACTCACTGTTTAGATAACACTGCATACAAGAAAATACTTGCACATTATGATGGTTATAAAAATACACACAAAGTTATATGACTAAAATATAAATGGGTTGTTTAAGTTAAATGGATAAATAAGAAAATTAATTAAGCTATCATAATAATTAAAGCAAGTTCAAAGTAAACGTTAATAACCAATGATCATTTAACACTCATGCTGTAAGATGTACAGAAATGAAAGTCTAGTCTCTAAGTTTTCAAGTTTGTATATTAAGCGGGATAATGCATCAGCCTGGGGCATTTTTATAAATCTATTTATATACAATATTAAATATCGTTTAAAATATATGAAACTATTTGGTTTTAAAATATATTAAACTAAATAAAAAATGCAGTCCCTGGCCAAATTATTACACGCTCTATAAGATTCTAGGTAGAATCTTAATTATCAGATGATACTATACAGCTTTATTGTTTTTATGTGACTGAAACCGGTTTGGAGTTGTTTACGTTAGTGTATCAATTTGTTAAATTGGACGATATATAATATAAATTTGACGATAGAATAAATTAGGCTATATATCATATAAATATAGAACATTTATTAAATCAAGCATTATATTAGTACATTATAATAATTAGATCAAACTATTAGACGCACTGTAGTTTTTTAATAATTACATGATTTGCACGAGTTTATATGCAATTCTTTTATATTTAAACATACATGCAAAAGAGAGAGAGCATTTTTCAATTTATCATAATCATTTATCTCTTCGTCTTTGATATAAACTAAAATGTTCATACCCTTTTCACCACGAAGATTCAATGAAATTTCTCCTCTGAATTCTTAGGAAACATTTTTTGTTGTAAACGATCTTTCTAAAGACGAAAAAAATAAGCTGCTCGTTTAGGAACAGGAATAGTTAATGCTCGCACGTTTTGAATAAAATTTTCTACTGATTTCGTTTTGGACCGTTATTTCGCCTTTCGAATTTTCTCGCACACTTTCTCCAAATTTATTTTTACTTTTTCTAGATTTATTTTTTCCAGTTCAACCTGAGCTTCCGCACTTAATCGGGAGCTGTCTAACTTAGTTTTTTCTAATTCGATTAACGCTTGTTGTTCTTGATGCAATTTTCTATCCGATATTACTGATTCAAGAAATCATTGTACAAAATTTTTATCAGATTTATAATGCTAGTTAGAATTAAATCTTTTAATTTAATTACTTTCATATCTCGGAAGTTGTTACTTAAGCTAACTCTTCCGTAATAATTTTAAGATCTTCTTTAACACCTTTATACGTTTTAAAAATCTCACTATATTTACAACAGTTACATAGATAAAAGAATTAACCACTTTTACATCAGAAAATATGCCCAATAAGCCAGCCAGCCGGAACAACTCTTTCTCGTTTTATAGCTGTACCTGTTCCGCCAGAGTGCGGCACGTTCCCTGGCGGAATTGCCAAAACTACAAGGTAAAAGCAGTTAATTTACGGTTTTTCTAGCAGTTTACAGTTTGAATACTATTTTATTTATGGTTATGTGACTGTTTTGTTTGAATATGGTGAAATAACAATTAAATGAATAGTTATTTAACCATTTTTATTGAGAAATTTCTTACAGTGTATAACTTATAATCAAAGCAAATATTTTTAGATTTCAATGAATTTTAAAATCAAAGAATATGATTTTATGTTAAAAAAAAAGTGATAATGTGATTTTTAAGCAAATTCGTAAAAATATTTTTTATTTTAAACAAAAAGGGAATCTTATTTAAGCGAATTCCCTTTTGAACATTCTAAAATATCTCATTTTAAACTGTTTCTTGTTATGTTGAAATGTTATCTTTATTTTATTTTTTCTTTAACTATAATATATAATAAAAATTTTCGGAGTTCTACTTATGAAAATAAATAGATTCATTAAAATTTTAAAAAGATTTTTTTTTTAATAGAATTAAATAAAGTATAATGTACTCGTTATAGTTTAAATTAATGAAGACTCTTTTAAATATAAAATGTTTGAGAAAATTTTGAAAATATCTTATTTCTATATTACTTTTTCAACATTTATGCATTACGTGAGAATGTTTGCTTTTCTCCTTATAAATCGTTTTTCTTCTCATTTATTCCAAATTTACTTATAAAACAGTAACTGAATAAAATATTTAGTTACTGTTTAGAAATATTCACATGTTTTAGAAGTTTTATATTATCTTAATTGAAATTATCGCTTTAAACTCGGAAAGTCACGTAAAGTTTAAGACAAAAAGTTTTTAGAAAAAAAAGAAGTGTTAATACGATTAAATAAGCAGTGTTAGTAATTTTTATTTTCAACTACTTGGTTGAATTAAAAATGTTTCGGAAGAAACATGCTTTAAACTAATAACCTATTTTTTATATTTTATAACCGTCGTTGAACAGCCGATCCAACTTTTGGGTTTACGATTACTAACGTTCAACTCCATAGTCTTGTAATTTTGATTCCAATCCGGAAGACAAGGGAACTCGTGGATCAAGTATTGGGAGAAATTTTGCCTTCGTGGAGGACTTTTTTGATGAAACTAGCCCGCATTTGCGTTACATGGAGAGGAAGACAACGAGAACCTCCCACGGTTAGCCTGACGGCAAAGTAACTCTAACCCTTGATCCGTCTACCACTGAGGATATTTCACGTCTGCACTGTGATCGGTGCAAGCTGGATGCAGAATTCGTATCGCCCAGCCATCGCCGGGATCGAACCCGGTATACCTCATTCGAAGGCGAATGCTCTATCCCCTGAGCCATCGCGGATCTAATAAGCTATTTAGTTGCACCCCTAATTCTAAATATGTTTTTTTTCCTTCTTTTTTTTGCAAAACCCAAACAGATATAGAACTTTATGCATCCACATAAAATGTGAAAAAATTAAATCGTGAAAAAGTTGGACTGATCTTTAAATATTTCATTAAGAATATAGAGAAACATGAAAGAATCCATAAAATACATTCTTCAGTAACGTTAGAAATTAATTATTTTTCATCAACGGGTTAGTCTTTTTATTTCATTAAAAAAGAAATTAAAACTAATCTTTGGAAATAAAAGCTAATCTCAGATGCAGAATATACATTCAACGCATCTTAAATTAGTTTTACGATCGACTTTAAAATCTTAAGTGAACACAGTAACGTGCTGATATAGTCTTGAAACAGTGAACGACAGCGAATAAAAGAGCTGTCAAAAACCATTAAGACAATTGAGAGTAGTTTCCTTTTCAACTATGGCGATAAATAGTGAAAAATAATAGATAAAAGTAAAAAGAAATTAATGGGGGTAGAAAAGGATTCGATTTAGGTCACCCAATCCACGTTCACGATGTTATACAATTTTGTTTCAGTTTTCGTTAAACTTCAGTTTTTGGCGAAATGCCAGGTAACTCGAATTCATTTTAAATTATTAAACACCAAGAGTTCACACTGTTTAAGATTATATATAACGTCTTTAAATTTGAAAATGAGTTTAATTTGAAACATTTCCTTTTGTTTTAAAATTTAGCTCATACATTGAAAAAGTATAGTATCACACAAATTTGATATTAAATTATTGAGTACTCAGTTTAATTTTTTGCTGAATGCCAACACTGTAAAAAATCCAGGATCAAATTACGGGAAAAAAAATACTAATACTCAAGGTATCAGTACTTTTTATTGCAAAAGATATTTTACGTAAAGTTTTACAAAATAAAAAATCTGATTTACCGTAATATTTACTATAAAATCAGAGAACCAATATAATGAAATAAATATAATCGTAAAAATTGCGGTAGGAAATTTTTTGTAGAAATGTATATTACGGTAAAGGGGATTTTATGGATACTGGAATCGGGGTTGCCTGCACTTTTTACCGTAATTTGATTCGGATTTTTTTACTGAGTATGAAAAGTCTTTTAACTTCACTGTCAGAAATTTTGGGACATGTTGAACCACTGCTGCAACCTTAATAATAATAATCACAGATTATCTTACTCATTAAACACGGTATTAGGGTTCAACTCTAACGGAAACATTGTTCAATTTAGCCCCTTGTTCCGGTCGTAGCAAATTTGCTCTGAATTGTGGTTTAACATATAATCATTTTTTCTAAAAGTGGTTACTATTGACTATAAAATATTGAAGGGCTAAACCTTAAAAAATAATAAATGATTGAAAATGGTAAACAAACTCATTTTTTACAACACGATATACATATATAACTTTTCTTTTTTAATTATGTTCATATATTCTTCGTATGATTTAATTAAATTTAAGATGCATAGAAATATTTATATGCGTATGTTATCGATATTGCGAGAAGCGCCGATAAACTATAGCATACCTAGACATTTTATACACTGTAAAAATTCCGGATCAAATTACGGAAAAAAGTACCGGCACTCAGGGTGCCAGTACTCTTAACCGTGAAATGTATTTTTACCTTCAAATTTTATGATAAAAATCTGACATGCCGTAATTTTTACAGTGGTATAAAATTTTACAGATGCTGCACTCAGGGTGACAATACTTTTTACCTTAATTTCTTCACTGTTCGCCCTGTCAAAAAAAAAAAAAGTGAGAATTACCGCATACAATATTTCCTATGCATTCTGTAGCTGTTCTTTAAACTAAGCTCCTTTCAAGGCTCTTCTTTCCTCAAAAATTCAAGTAAAGAAATAACTGTTATTAATGAGGCCTAATCTCCAAGGTAATTACTGTATCTATACAATATATTTCGAAGATATTGTATTTTGATGTTAAAATTTCGAAATGCTTTTTGAATCTGACGTTTGGATTTTTGAAAAGTCTTGTTTCTTAAGCAATTTTTTTGGTTTCAGAAGTTGTGGAGATAAATTCTTCAGAATTTCCGTTTGCTCAAAGAACAAGGATGTTATTAAGAACATTCTGAAAGAGGACTTTAAGTTGTTTCTGAAACAAGCAATACTTTACAGTAGGTGGAATTTACTTCAAAATATTCTAAATAAGTATGTAATTCACATAATATCAGGAATTATCAGTCTTGTGAAGTGTACGCGCCTTTTATATATAACCGGTAATGTATGAATAATTTTTTAGAATGACTGAGGTATTTCATACTTTTCTGATTTGTCTTTTTTACATTTTGTAAAATGTCTAAGTAATGTGTGAACTGTTAAATTGTTTCATAATTCACCATCCAGTTCAATTTTTAACATTCTATTAAAAGCTGGATTTCAAACTTCGTCGGTTTCATATAGACATCATAATCTGAAAAAGGAACCAAACAATACAATTTAAAAGTTTTTTGTAGAGCAACTGAAAGGATCATTTTTAAATGGCTTTTATACCGAATTCGGAAAAAAAAAAGTCTTTTCTTCAAATCACGAAACATTTTGTTTCACAACTCACAAAATAGCTACGCTTAATCTTCTTTTTTTTTCTTTCTAAAACAGGACGCACGTGTAATTCAGTCAAAATCAGTTAAAATTTTACTTACCGAATAAAAAGTATCCCAAGTGAGTGTAATCAAATAATATTTCTTAATTTAGCTCGCAGAGATTTTTAAAAGTAGGAAGAGCAATGAAAAGTAAAAAGTGCTTTTCATCGTTGAAACTAGCACACCAAATATTACGAAAATCAGTTTACCTAAAACAAAATTTTATCAATGTATGGAAGTAATAAATACACAAACTAAAAAGTTATGATGAAAAAAACAGGAAAAGTTATTTGAAATTTTTTCTCGTTCAACTGACTTTATTGTATAGTATTTAAATACAGGCGATATCGTTAAATATGAAAACGAATAATTTAAAGGCAACTTCTTTTCAAAGTACTTCTTTTCCGGGTTTAGGTGAACAATAACCAGCTTAAATCGTTTAATGTGAGCTACTAAAAAAAAAAAAAACAATAGTACAATACCACAATAGTACAAGCGCAATCTATACCCTTCGTTCTAATTTTTTAAATACGAGTACCTTTTTTTTTATTTTATGCATTACGTGTGAAAATATATGTATGCTACACTACGCGCACTGTCTGTAAGTGAAAACCCCTAATACTTTCGAATGGAATATGGTGCATATTTTTGTATTCGCATCCTGCATCGATTGTTGTCGAATAAGAAACCGATTTTAATCCTTCATTTCATGATGCCTTGTCATCTTTTATTCAAAAAGAGTCTATCTATGTTCCAACTAGTTCTCCGCGGAATCGATAAAGTTTTATTATCTTTCGGGGAATTTCTAATAACGGCGAAAGAAATTATTCACCGTTTGCTTTCATTTCTATTCTTAAATTACATAAAAAAATGAGAAATGTGAGAGATTGGGAAGGTGTAACGGAAATTAAATGTCTTCAATTTTTTTCTTCTTATCATTTCTCGAAAATAGATAGTAAAAAGCTTCAATTTTTTTTCCCATTCTGTTTTGGTACCTATAGGGGATAAATAATTTCATTTCCAACATGATAAGACTATTTTTTTTTACGTGGCTTCTGTTACTTTTCTACCAACAGTAATCTGTCGACATTTGTGTAAATTCTTCGAAATTAAAATTGACTTCAGTTCATTTTTTGCTTGAATGATACATTATTTAAACTTTTAACTCATCATATTTTATTATTAAGCAAAATTTTAAATCAGAGAATATAGTTTCATCTTTTATTTCGTATAAGAAAGAAAATAACACGTTTCAAGCCAAGAATTAACGTACAAAAATATTTGTAAGTGTATTTCTGACTAATGTTTTTCTTTTAATTTGTTTATTCATTTCGGAAGAAAAAAAAATCAGCTGCTTTTTTCATGATTTGAAAGTTGAATTTGTCCTCCTTCAGTTTCATTAATGTCTTACTGCAGATGTGAATTATCCTTCCACAATTCATCAAGATAGTTTGGAATTTTTTTTCCCTGTAAACTACTGTTCTTTTTATACTGAGAAAAAAAGTATGGTCCATATTGCTAAATTATGGCGAAACTTACTATGTTTTTGGTTTTATTGGAGCACCAAAAAAGCTCGCTAATTTTTAGCGCTTTGGTAATGATTTTGGTAAACTTAACAATAAAGTGGTAGAATTTGGTAATAACCTTTGAGCATGAAGAAGAAGAAGGAAGATCAATACTAAGATCAACCACAAAATCTTATTTAAGGCGATAGATAAAATCATTTTTGCA
Organism: Parasteatoda tepidariorum; assembly: GCF_043381705.1. Taxonomy (NCBI): domain Eukaryota; kingdom Metazoa; phylum Arthropoda; class Arachnida; order Araneae; family Theridiidae; genus Parasteatoda; species Parasteatoda tepidariorum. The sequence continues at coordinate 44,836,815 of NC_092215.1, forward strand.
AAAATTTTCATTGTTTATTTATATTTTTTGCTTATGACTTTTTGCATATTCCTTTATGTCCCACTGCAGTTGAATTATCTTTTCACGTTTCATTAGGAAAATTAATCACAATTACCACGTTTCATTAGGTATCCTTTTTGTAAAGCTTCTTTCTGACAAATTGTTCAAATCATGCAGTCAAAAAGTTAAAATATTGGCATTTAAGGAGCCTCTTAATTACCTCTCAACAAAAAGTATTGTCTAAGATGGGCTTAACTAAATCCCTACATTTACGTATAACATTTACGAGCTCCCATCTGTTGTAAAAATGGTATATAATTATCGAAAAAGTGTTGTTTTGTATGATAAATGAGCTAAAAAATCTGTAATAGATCCACCCCCACAAAAGCTACCTTACGAATTCTTCCCTATAACAAAAGGAAGCCATTCCTAGTTTACTGAAAACAACTGTTTATATAGTGTGTGTCCCCGTGACAGAATAGCGGCAACATGGCGACATTGTCGCAGAACTCTACAGGGTTCTTGCAGAAAGACTTTTCTTTAGAGAAGTAAAAATTTTGATTTGCTTTTCTGCAGAAATTTACACGTAAAATTTTGAATCGAGCATTTAAATAATCATTTTTTGATCCAATATTTCATAAATTTATTTAAAAAATTACTCCTTGAATTACTCATACAGCTTTAAAATTAAACGTTTTTTTTTAAAAAATCTAATAAAAATAGATAATAATTTTTAAAAAAAGAATTTCATATTTAAAAAAAAGAACTATATTAACAAAAAGCTACCATTAAGCAAATTGCTATTTTTCAACATATGCTATCAAAATTAGGGAAAAAAGTTAAAAAGTTCACAAAAATTTATTTAACTTATTAAGCATATTCCGTATAGTGTTCCTCTATTTATAGACATATTATAGCAGCCTAAATGCTTCTTGCGAAAGGCTTTTGCTGCTCCCTTTAAAGGATGCGAATGCATTGATTTGAATGCCAATTTAAACTGTTGGGAAAAAACCCAGCAAATCTCAAACTTTTCTTCTCAAAAAAATCTGCTCACTCCCGGAATTGAACCGGGTATTTTTCACCCTTTACAACTCTAAGTACTGCACATTACTTCAAATAAAGTATTATTTAAAGTTCGTAAAATAAAAGGGTTATTTTTGAGCAAAACAATAGTGAAAATCGTGATGTTTCTTTATACTGGTGCCCTAATGAGATGTTGAAAATTATTTTCTTGTCTTATCGGAAATCTAATTAACGAGGCCTTCTAAACGGTTCTCTGAATTTACTATAATGTGTATCTATCTATAGATCAGAGTTTATTGAATGATTTATTGAAGAAAAGAAGAAAGAATATCGATAAATTATGTCATTAAAAACTCTTCATGGAAAACCCGTGAACTACTTTCGGCAATGCACTTAGCACTTGATTGAATATTCTTAAATCGATGGCCATCATCTTTTCGTTCAATGCCTACATTTTTGTCACAAAATCTACTTTTAGTTTTCTATTTAGACAGAGCTGGAAGAAGGAAGACAAAATCGATTTTAATTCTTACTGGTCGAACGACCCCACAGGCAAAGAATATCTTCCATGACAAAATTGGTTTTGGTGATTGTTTGAAGCATCTGTTCATCATCAGAGAACTTTGGAAATGAAATATTTTATTTTAACTGATAAGATGTTTTATGAATTATTTAGCTTAATCCGTACAGATAATAAAATAAGAAGATTGTGTGTGTTTGGTAATTTGTGAGCAGTGTCTCTTAGAGAGAAGAAAATGTGGAACCACAAACTGAAGAGGTGGATTAACTGTCCGCCAATTTCAACTTTGTGCTAATTTAAAATTTGCCTAGTTTCAAGTTTGCGTTCGTTTTTTATTCATACGATTTGCATTTTACTTATATATTGTTTTAGAGAGCACTAATGCGGTAAGTTTAGAAAAATTTCTACCTTTAAAAGTATCATAGCAAATATTTCCCGACTTTTTTTTTATTCTGAACACATACTGGTCAATGAATTAGGAACTTGGGAGAATTTCTCTTGCCTGTTTCGCACTATACAAGGAGTCTGATGGGAGTATCGGGATTCCAGACACGTTCTGTTTGTATGGAAGTGGCACCTTGGTATTTTTCAGGGGTAAACGAAAAGCATGTAGAACCTGAATACTTTTGCAAATGAAATTCATCTTAGAATTATTACTATGAAGGTGATGGATACTTCATGGAAGATGCCAAAAACGTTAAAAAATAATTAGTTCAATGAACTTAATCTGATTTCCAACTCCTCCCTCTGTCACAGCAAAATCTGGATCTTAACCTAATAAAAATAGTTGGAGCATGTTTCAACACAGTCCATTCTTCCATTTAATTTATGGGATCTTGAAGTCTAATGTATGGTATTCTTTGGTCAAAAATGAACTCCATAAATTTATAGAATTGATTCTTTTACGAATATGGGATGTTTTCCATGAAAAGAAAAAAGGAGATCCAAAAATATTAATCTTAGGTTTCTATTTTATCAGTGTGTGGATAAAAAGTGGTTTTGTGGAAAAAATGGTATAATAAAACTAAGTGGTCGACTGCCATTTTATTTCAAAAAGATCTTAAAAGTCAAGGATCATTAATGTAACCAAAGATCATTGATATAATCTTTGGATTCTACTAGATAAATGAAAATACCGAAACCTATAAAAATATGACCGGTAAAAATAACTGCACTTAAAATGACACTGCCATAAATATTGACACCAGTTTGAACACATTTTAGAAAGTAGCGAGTTCATTCACGATTTTTATTTCTTTGTCTAAATATTATTTTAGAGAGCCACAAAGCGAGGTGTCCGTGAACAATTTAAACATTTTAAGTCACTGAAAATAATACTGAAAATAACATTTGAAATAATACTGCAAATAATATTTAAAATAATTCTGCTCTTAAAATATCACTGTCATGAATTCAGATCAATGCTGCAAGAGTCAGCAGGAAATGACATCAAATTGCGCAATGGTAAGTTCATGTTGGTGGACCAACTGACCACCGCAGGTGGCTTAACATTCCAAAATATTACTATTTAGAGGGATTTGCATTGATAAATACCATAAAATTGTATAAAAAATTTAAAATATGAAAAATTACAAATATTATGATTCGCATCTCAAATGCCAAAAAATCGCTTTTCATCATAATAAATATTTGATTTTCATGCGTATTTTTCACAATAATTACAGTTCCAATACACATTTCTTAAAATAATTAAAAACTTACTATAGTCACGAAAATTAATTTAAGGGAAAAAAATTGTGCCAGCTAATTATTTAAACTGCGTAATTAGCTTGGAATCATAAATAACTTAAATTGATGTTTTTAATTAATTTGGTTGTTATATCCTATTTTAATAAAAAAAGTAAGATGATTTTAATAATACTGTGATTTTAATAATACATTTAATAATACACACACTATAACTCACCCACAAAGTTTATAAATAATAAATACAAAATCATATTGTTACAGTCATAAATAATATTTCGCTCTTAAATTTTCCATTTAGCATAAAAGTTTTCGTGTGTACTACAATTTTCTTTTATTTCTAGATTTAAAAAAATTCTCAATGAAACATAGTTTTTCTTTCATCTAATCATTATTTTCACAGATTTTATTTTAAATAAAAAATGAAATGGAAATTTCTTCACATTTTTAAAAACATTTCATTCAAGAATTTATTTAGTTACTTAATATTTTCTTATTTACAATTCAAAATTTTTAAATCTCGTCTTTACTTTCTTTTTTTAATTTCCTTTACAGTTATTTTTGTTCTACTTCGTAATTTTTAAACAAATTTCGCAGGAAATAAATTTAAAAAGGAAGATTATAAAGCTTTTTAAATCCTTTGTCATTCTTTTAACATTTTATGTTACTAGAATGTATTGCCGGATATTTATGTACTCTATTTTACGACTTTATTACTGGAGAAGATTCTCTAGTAAGATTTCAATTTCATGATATTAGATAAAAATATTTCATTGTAAAATGTAACATTATTAGGTTAAGAATTCAAAGTCAAATCTTATTTAGTATTAGATGAAATATACTTTTTAATTATTTAATTCGTAATAAAAACTTTACTACTTTGACATTTGAAGATAACAAAAGAAATTTGTGAATGCGTAAACACGAGATTGGTACCAGGAAAGCAGGATTGTGAATTTTTAAACGTAATATTTGCGTTAAGAAAGTATGCCTATTAATTGCTTTAAACATAAAATTTTTGTTCCAAGATAGTATAGGTTTTGAATTATTTAAACATAAAATTTCTACCAATAAAGTATGATAGTATTTTTGCGTAGGATTATAATTTAGAATATAAAAAAACATTCAGAGCACAAATTAATAGATTAAAAAAATGCCTTTCATTTTTTCTTTCATTATTTGCCTTTTATTACTTAATATTTAGTGAAATGCATATTTCGGTTAGTATACTTACGTAATTGAAAAATAAGTTTGTATTACATTAAAAATAATAATATTATATTTTAACCCTTATCTATGGTTAAATATAAATAGTTGCAGGATACTGTAACAGACATCTCTGTTACAGGATTTTATTTTATTTATTAATTTTTTTTTCATTTTTGTGGCTTTTTAACTATTCTTCGTTTTCTTTCTGTTTCGTATCAAAATTCATATTTTCTTGACTGAGTTTATGTTCTAAGCTATAGCCTCGATAATTATATAGTAATCACATATATTATTTGTAAAAGTTTGCATACAATTTCAATAATAGAACTTCAAACACCCAAATACTATAATATATTCCGGATAAAATTGCGAAGAAAAGTACCCTGAGTGCAGTATCTATAAAATCCAGTTTTACCTTAAAATTTTATCCTGTAATTTTTATGCCGTAATTTTTACAGTGACATCTTTTTAATTAATTCTATTTTAAAGTAGTTTAAAGTTAATTAATTCTATTTTAATTCTATTTTATTAATTCTAATCGTAATATTTATTTAATTTTCTATTTTAAATTTAGAGAGAAAATAACGCCTTCTGGAAGACTCGGTTTGGCGTCATTTTTGCCAACTTAACAATAACTTTCGTGGCGAAATTGGAAACTTTGAGTTTCAAAGTGACAGGACCGAGAATCCTGTCGAAAGATCGGAGGTTTCATCGCCAAGCCCAGTGGTCGGAAGCAGGGCTAAGTAAAACTACTGTAGTCGCTACTTTTTCTCGTAGTTTATAGTGTAGCGTGCTACTTTTTTAAAAAAGTAGTATAGTGAGTAGGGCGATACAAAAAACAGTAGTTTTTAGTGAATCCTGGCAACTACTTTTAGCGTTAGTTTAAAAAAAGGGTTCTAAAGCATTTAATTTTTCAAATTTGATGGGTACGCGGATCCGTTAATGGATGCAATGAATGACCCTTTGACTGCAGCTGAGCTTTAACAGAGATTGCGTATTTAAAATCACGTATAACTAATATTTAAGCTAGCCGTGACAAAAATTAGGTCATTAATCACTTTGGTCACACTTTCACTTGCGAATGTACACTCGCACTGAAACATTGATGTTATTTCAAAGAAACGAAACGTAGTTTCGATGTACTTAATTTCTTAGAGGAAATAAAAGAGCATTCAACAATTAAAAGGTAGCAATTATTTGATAATTTCGCATTTCTTCTGTCGAAAAAGGCATAAAAGGTTGAAAGTTTCGAGAAACTAACTCGCTCTTCTAAGCATGGATAAATATTTATGACTTATTCCCTTATATTTAATGTAAACCAATATCTTGAACATAGGTAGAACATAGCATGTTCGTCTCCTTAAAGTAGTGAAGTAGTCACTGAATTTATGAAAAATAGTTGTCGTTAACTATATTTGTAATAAAGTAGTTGTAATAAACTACAAAAATACTGTAGTTTTTCCGACCACTGGCAAAGCCTATATTAATATTATATTATTATTGTAATATTATAATTATAACCGTCGTGAAACAGCCGACCCAATCTATTGGGTTTACTCCGAGATCAAGTATTGGGAGAAATTCACCTTCGCGGAGGACTTTTTGATGGAACTAATCCTCATTTGCGTTACATGGAGAGGAAAAACCATAAAAACTTCCCACGATTAGCCTGACGTACAGGGGACTCTAACCCATGATCCGTCTACCACTGAGGATATGTTTACGTCAGCACTGTGGTCGGTGCGAGCCGGATGCGGAATTCAAATCAACCAGCTATTGCCGGGATTTGAAACCGGTTCACCTCATTCGGAGGCGGGCAATCTATCCCCTGAGCCACCACGGCTCTAGTTAACTATATTTCTATTAAGGTTGTTGTAGTAAACTACAAAAATAATGTAGTTTTTGGACCACTGGCCAAGCCTATATTAATAGAAGTGTGCTGCTTGTGACTGCAATAGTGTTCTAATCAGCGACTCTAGTGATTTGATTGAGCCGTCTGAGGTTGGAAAGCCTGTGTTTTGCTGTATTATATGAGCTGTTTTTGAGTGCTAGAAGTAGCTGTATTTTCTGAAAGATTCTAATAATAAGGTGATAGAGCTTAGTCGCAAAGCTTAATTAAATTTTCTGTACTTTTGAATGACTGCGAATTTAACACATTTTTAAAACTTCAATTCTAAATGTCAAAATGTCACTAATGTGTATTTTTAATAATGAGTATGTTTCAATTTTAATTGAATTTTTCACACATTCGTTGTTTTCTCGTAATTATTCAAATACATTTTTTAATTCAAATTTAGAACATTAACTTTTTATAACAAAATTTTTTAACAATTGCTTTGTACAAATAGTTTTGTCTATTGCACCGAATCTATAGTTTATTTAATTTCATTTTAATATTTTTGCATTTGATAATCTTTGATTTATTTTTTCTAAGTATTTGCTCTTATTCCAACTAATAATTTTTTATAGTTTGGTCTAACTTGTTGTTTGTTCTCATTCGTAAATTAATAAATCTAGCAATGATACAATTTTGTAGATTTAACTTTTCTAATATATAACTATTAAAGAAAAGCCAATTAAAACAGTAATTTGGTATATTTATATATTATTTAAATTTATTAGTGATAAGTTAATAAAATATTACTTAGTATTTTATTATCAATTATAAAATACATTACTTTTTATGTTACTTTTAGTTTTTTATTTTAAGAATTTAATAACTTTTGCATTCTCTCCAAAATAAGTAGGTATTTCTTTTAATGCACTAATCTGAAGCATAAATTTTTTTACATTTAAAAATAAAACGAAAACATGACTTTTATGCAAATAAAAAGGCGAAAAACAAGCCTTTTAATTATATTTTCAAGTCTTTTGAACCTACAAAGCTTTTCATAATTTATTAATAAATAAAGCGATAAATATTTATTCTTTACCAACATTCAACGTTTATAAAGATGTTCATGCTTTTAATTTTTCTCAACCTCAACTAATACTCTAGTTCTTTTTAATTAATTAGACTCGCCCGCAAATCAAAGTAATTTCGAACAAAGAAAAAATGAATAAAAAAAATCTTTTTAAAAGAAGAATTATATTTCCTTAAGTGTTTTCTAAATTTTTATAAATAAAAAGAAATTTCCAGACACGCGATGATAGTTCGCCTCAAATTAATTCGATTTTAATGAAATACCCAATCGAGTCTCATACGGCTGGATACTTAACGAAAAAAAAAGAATTAAAAAAAAAATTTTTTTTCTTAAATTTCTGTTTTTTTAACTTTTTTATTCTTCTCCTGATACTGTGGATGTTTTGACAAAAGTTTATCAGACGGAAGTTTTCATTTTTAACACCGCAAGATTAATACTTAACACCAGATTACAGATTGTACCAATTATTTTTTTTATCAACTGTGCCAATTATTTTTTTTAAATTACTTACATTTCAAGTCGACTAAAAAAGCGTTTTTATACCATTTTTTCAAAATCGAATTTTAATTATAATTTTTTGTTTCTCAACTGGGATATAGTTATTTTCACCTTTTTAACTAGATTTTTTGTATTTTTTTTTCCGTATATTTTGGAGCAAGATAAACCATAATATTGTAAAAATTAGCTACAACTTGAAAATGGACCAAATTAAATCTATATCGTACAAATTAATCCTTCTTGAATCTAATTACACAATATTATGTCTCAATTTGAACACAAATTTCGATATAGCACCTTTTTAATATTAGTAGCAAATTTGCTCTATGTTATTGTTCTACTTACCAATTGGCAGACTTAGATAAAATGAAAAACTTTCTGCGAGCACAAAATCTCAATTAAAAAAACTTTCTGCACTCATTGAGTTTAACTGGTTTAACTAGTTTCAATCATTTTGTTACCACCTCATTTTGGCTCATTTGTTTGAAAATCAGGGATTTTTTTCAAAATGTTTAATTTTTATACAATTCTATATTGATACATACCACAGAGATGAGTTAAATAAAGAACCAAAAAAGCTGAAAATAGAAATCCAGAAATGTTACGTGCAAAAACACTTTGTTTGGTAATTGAAAAAAATACCTGAAATTTAAGCTAGAAAGTGTATAAAAGAATTTATTTTTTTAAAATTGTGTGAATATTAATCTTAATGTGTGATTTTTAAATCACGCGTATACGAATCTCGATGTTTAATTTTAAAATCACGTAAAAATCGAATCTTGATGTTTGATTTTAAAATCACGTGAATTCGAATCTCGATGTTTGATTTTAACATCGAGGGAATATGGATTCTGAAGTATAATTTTAAGTCACTTGAACACGAATCATAATAGTGGCTTTTAAATCGTGTGACTATGAAACGCAATATTTGATATAAAATCATGAAAATACGAAACACGATGCACGATCTTAAATCACGTAAATAGGAAGACCGATGTGTGATTTTAAATATTAGAATGTTATTTTAAATCGTGTTTGCATTGGTAAGAAAAAGCGTCAAAATGAATTTTTTTTCACACGAATTCGAGAAAGACAAGTTTTTATAAAGGGGTGGATTATTTTTCTTTTCTGTTTTAGTAATAGTAACCTGTTGAGGCGTTGAAAATCACTGGAAAAGGCGTTGAAAAGTTCACAGAATATAGTTCACAGAAAAATAAGTCAAATAAGGAAGTGTCTTGAGTTTATTTATTTGGTTGTTTTCTTCTTATGTCAAACGCATTCATTCATGCTTCGAAAAAAGTGGTCAAGAACGGAAGACCTTTCCAACAGCAACCAAAAGAAAGACAATGACTAACAAAACCTTTCGAACAGCGACCAAAAAAAAAAAGATTATACCTAAAGAATTCTCACAGTAGGCTTAGAGGGACAATCCTGTCCCTTAATTATATGTAACCCTATGGTATAAATGTTTTCTTCTTCAAGAAGTGTAAAAAAATGAGAACTGTTGCAAATTATGCGAAGATCTTCGACGTTACATAATTTTTTAAGCTATTTTTTTGGAGGATGAATCGGTAGATCTGTCGATTCCTTTGTCAAAAATGGGGAAATGTATAAAATTTTGAAGAAAGGAAGTATTTTATGAAAGCATGGTGAAATCGATAAGGGTAGAAAAGAAATACTCGACAATGTCCGAGTATTTCTTTCGGGGCCTGTTTCTGCACTAACTAACGTGACAAGAAGTCTTGTTTCTGCTCGTAATCAACTTCCAGAATGAATTAGTGGCTATTATCATTTGGAATTCAGTAGGCAACCACTAAACTCACAATTTCTAGCTTTCTCATGTGTTGAAACAAGGTGTTAATGAATATCACACTTTTCGAGAGTGTGGGAAAGTGAAAGGAGGAAAGCGGATAAAAATTAAAACTTCTAAAATATCGGGGAGATTTAAAAAAATGGGTGACCCGATGTCACAAGTGTGGTTTAAGATAATAGATTTTTTATACATCATAAGTAAGTTTGGAAACATTTGAACCCTAATATCGTTCAAATTGGCTACATCTTGAGAATGAAGTCAGCTTTAACCATATTATGGTGCAAATTAATCCTTCAACTTAATTACACATCTTTATGGTTCAACTTGGATTTAAACACGTTTCACTTTAACACCTTATTAAGGTTGAAGCTTATTAGTATGATGTTATGGTTCAAGGTACCAACATTATGAATTTATGTCGAGCCTAGTTTTTTGAGATTGGATAATAGTTTATACATTTTTCAGAAAATTGCCTTAAATATTCACAACAAATTTAAGATTTTTCCAACTCGCGGGTTTAGTTGTGCCTTTTTTTTAACCTGATTTTTTATTTTGCTTGCTTTAAAAATTTATCTCTATTTCAGCAAGATTGATAAGAGCATTCGAGGTTTTAGTTTAAATTTGAATCAAGCAACCCTTTTTACAACCATATCTTTTATTTCGTTCCGTATGACAAATATATGGATTATCCGAGGTGTAAAAATAGGGATTTGTTTTTGATTCCTAGCTCAAAAAATTTTAACCTTTCCGCAAGTCGGTTTTTATTAATTTTTTTCTTGCAGATTTAAAGTTTTATTTTGAATAGAATATTCTAAGTTAAAAATTATTTCTACCGTACAACAAATCCAGTGGCTTGCCGTGAGGAAAGAAAGGTAACTTAATTTATTAAAAATATTGGAAAAATATACATTTACAAAAATCTGAATGAATATTTTAAATCCAATTTTTATTTAAATATAAGGTAATTTATCCTATAATTAAAAATTAATTATTTTAATTTTTAAAAAATCATAAATGTTTGTTGATTTTTCGGGGCTAAAATTTCTATTTTCTGCTTGGTAGTGGTATTTTATTAGTGAACGTTTTTCAAGACTTTATAAAACATTTTTGCTATTTCTTTATAGCAGATAATAAATGTGCTTGTAGATTTTAAAGAGGGTTGACTGGTTTAAACCATGGCTTAAACCACGGTTTCAACTAAGCGGTTTTTTTTTAAAATTATTTTATATAATTAAATTTTCTATTATTTATATAAATTCTTTCAGTTTGATACTAACAAAATGAATAAATATGTAGTTTTCTTACTTTTTTTAATGATTTTGGGTTTAATTTCTAATGGGAATCTATATTATTTCAAATTAACATAAATCTGCAATTTTTAAATGTTCACGCGCATGTGACATTCCACAAAAATATCTATGTTAAACAGAGTTGGCATTTCATCCGGAGTTCAAGTTTCTCAAAGTTTAATTTTATCTACATTATGTTTACTATACAATAAAAAGTATTTAAATGGGAATGTGGTATTATCTAAATTTTATTTTTTTTAGTTTAATTTTAGAATTATTTTCTGACACCAGTGTAAATAAATTTTTGTTGCATAGATGCAGTATATATTCATTATTGTGATTTCCAAATTACATTTTTCATGTTCTATTTAAAACAAAACTGCAAAAGAAAGATTATTAATGTCACTAAAAATATTTTAAAGTATTTTTTCTTACTTATTTAATGCTGTATCAATAAGAATACTGTTAAATTCAAAACTCCATCATATTAAAATAAATTATAAAAAAGTAATTGATTCTTTATTTTTCAAACCGTTACTACTTAAGCATACTTTAATTTTTTATGTGTTTATATTTATGCAATCTATTTTTCTTGTTCAGTTTTTTTCATCATTCTATGAATTTTAATTATCTTTCAATTGAAAAAATATATTTCCTTGAATATGTTACTCTCATTTATGTTAAAATTTGTATTGATTCAATGAGTAAAAACAAATGTTTATTTTAGAATAGTTAATTAATATTAATACTACAAATTTTATACTGCGAAATAAAGACAATAATGTAAATAATTCTGATATACCAAATTTTTTTTTATATACTGACAACTAACATTCAAGGAGGATAATCAACATTTACTACATACATGCACAACTAAAAAAACATTTAGATATTAAATGTTTATTTGCTTATTAAATAGAGTTTATTAAGTGGAGTTATTATATATATATATATATTAATCAATATTTAAAAAGATTTCTGTGAAATACTTTTTAATTTGGGGCTGAGCATGCTATTAACCTTTAATTTTAAACAAACAAAAAAGAATAAATAATAATAATCTGGTTTAAGCTAAAAAAAAAATGTTTTTTTGAAAAAGAAAAAAAACGAGTTTTTTTTCAACCCTGATCTAACACCATTCTAATTTAATTTTAAACAAAAATCTGCTGTTAAAAAAAACTTGAATAAATATTAACAAAAAAAACTTTCTATGTTAACTAATGTTAGTTGACTATTTCAAGATTGAAAATTTCATTCTTCTATTAATGATTTAATTGTATTAGTGAAACAAATTTAAGAATGAATATTTTTAAATTTTTTTAATCAGAATAGTAAATGCACTGATTAGATTTTAATAAAATGCCATGCTAATTCAATTTTTTTTAAAAATCTGCTAGTGTTATAAAAGTATAAAATATTTTCAAATAACTTTCCTTATCCAGTAATGTTTCTTTTTTTTTTCGGAGATAAAATTACGTTATTAGTGATATTATTGAAAAGTTTTTCAAAAATATATAAAAATATTTTTGCTATTTCCTTATGCCAGAATTAAAGTAAATACTCTAGTAAATTTTAATAAAAATACATTATTTTTTTTAATGAAAGACTGCCAATTAAAAGCTGATTTTTGAGGGATAAAAATCCCATTCAGTTGTTGGTGAAGGTTTTCAAAAAAAGAAAGCATAACCTGAAAAAACACTTTTATTTGTAGCAGGAAATGAAACGCTGTGCAAATATGTAATAAAATACAAGACTTATTGGTGAGAAAAATAATTGAAACGTTTTAAAGATTTCATCGATTCCATTTATGCTATCTTATTGCATGCTGAAATATCTCGTAAGAGATATCTCAGAAAATTCGCCATCTCAGCTTAATAAATGTTCTATTTTTATTGTGTTCTATATTTATAGCTTTTTTTTAGTTATTTTAATACGGACCGCATAACTATCTTTCGAAACTACGCCGGTCTTCAAATTTAAGAGATTTTTCGAATTTTGTTGATTATATCAAGTTAGTAGTCCTGTGATTAAAGAAAAAAGGAAAGGGTTAGTAGAGTTTTACATGGTTGTTTAATTATGAGAATTTTTCGATTTGATTAATTATCTCGTGAGAAATATCTCAGAAAATTCGCCATCTCAACTTAATAAATGTTTTTTTTTCATTGTGTTCTATATGTATAGCTTTTTTAGTTATTTTAATACATATCACACAACTATCTTTAGAAATTACACCGGTCTTATTTATGAGAGTTTTCAAATTTGGTTGATTATATCCAGTCAGTGGTCCTGTAATTAAACAAAAAACGAAAGGAGTTCTACATGGAGTTAAGAGAATTTTTGAATTTTATCAATTATCTACAAAACTACCAAACAGATTTTACTGAAATTTAGTATAAGCGTAAGTTGATATAATACAAATAAAATAATTATTTAACGATTATCATGATTTCTTAGAGTTCAAAATAAGCGCCGTTATTCGCTTCTGAAAATTTAAATTTGGCGTCTGGAAAGTTACACTCAGCCTTCATTTTTGGCGCCTAACTTTTAAAATACCTTTGCTCCTGCTATTCAACTTCTGGTCAAGCCGTGTAACGAACGGGAGTATGACATCACATACTCTGAATATTTGTCGATCGGAAGTTACGGCATGCGAATTTTAGTTATCACTTTTATCCATTCGTGACGATTCCAACATAATTTCTCGTCGTTTGAGGATGCTTCATTTCTCGTCGTTCTTTGAAGATATATATCATTTTTAGTCGTTTTCACTAGGTTTTCCAAATTTCGATATTTTTATTTTTTTCTTATTTCTATTGACGGGGAAAATAATGAAATACAAGAAAGAAGAACAATCAACATCAGAAGGAATCACAAGAAGTAAAAGAAAGACCCCAGAAACTTTCTCGCACGCCAATATTTAGCAGTCGCGGAGTGACCTACAGCGATGGAGTTGTTTTCGGTTCATAGGTTCTTTAGAATCACATAGTCGACAATCAGGATGGTCATATATACGTAAGCGATGCAAGTGTTCTCCCAGGCGTGACCAGTTAGGAGACGAAAGAGGTCTACAGCATATCGCGATATTTTTATTACGGTGTTATAATGAATCACAAACTTCGAATTTGTGGTAACACTTTTTAACGCTTTCGATTAGTAACGGTTCTATCGTAATTTCGCGTTGTTTGTTGATAGATTTTAGAAAGTTAATTAAAAAATTCATTCATTAGGTAAAAGCAGTTTTCAAAAACTTACAAAGAAATGCATTCGAAATAGCTGGTTCGAATCAACGGAACGCTTACAATTGATTTGAATAAGTCTATTGAATCACTTGATTGCAAATGAAATTATTCGATTTGAATCAGTATCAAAATATGTTCATGAATTCTAATCAACTCTTATTTTCTTTATTTTCATTTTAATAAGCAGATTAGAAAAACTGATTCAAATTCTTGTTAAAATAGTTCAAAGGTTTTTTCGAATCATCAATTGATCCTAAACAAATGTTTAGAATCAATTGATTTACATAGTTGATTTCATTTAGCTACGGTCCTTTTCACAGGCCTGCTAACCATCACCGATTTACAAAAATATTTTGCAGAGTAGTAGACAATCAAAAACAAAAGCGTTTAGTTTTTTGGTTAATTTTGCCAACATTATAAAAATTTCACCATGAGAAAATTGAAGCAAAGTGACTTTTTATTTAAATTTTTTTAATCACTCACATGTAGTTTTGTGAACAGTAATTTTAAATCAACTTTATTAAACAAAGATTTTCACATTAAAATATTAAATTTGCTACCACTAGAAGAAATTTTCTTCGTAGAAATTTGGCATCCCTGTTCTTAATACCATGTTATTACTACATGAGAATTTCGAATTTGAGTTATCATTTTTTGACGCGTTTAATTCCATTATAGATTCACGTCATTTTACCGTTTTTTTTTTCGAAAGTTATCTATTATTTTTTCTGCTCCTCAATAGTTTAAGTTGTACGGAAATTTGAAGGAATTTTGAAATTTTTTAAACTCAATATAAAATGATAAACTATTAAAATATGAATTTATGTCAGATTCAAAGAAAGAAAAAATGTATTCTTATGACTGTATTCACTACATTAATTAATGAAAAAATTAAACAATCTTAACACTTTTTTATCGACATTGTGAGAAATTGCTTCCGAATATGACTTGAAAACAAAAAATTTATTTTCATCCTAATGCTCGATACGTACTGCGACTAATAAAATTTCTAAGAAAAGAGCATATTCATGTCCAAAGTTTAACTCCTAAGAACGTATAATGCATTCTTATCATTTTCTTTAAGAGGATTCGGGGGCTCATAAGACATTGATTAATTTTATGATTCATTCTTCGAAATTGAGTAATTTTAGGCCATAAATGGCTCACAAACAAACCATTTTTAGATACGGTTCTAAAAATTCTTTATATGTTCGCAGAAAATTATATTTAGACATAAATTATTTTTAATATTTTTTCCTTTTGACAATGGCTACTTGTATCAGAGTTCGGTTGTTATGTGGCTTTTCTATTTTCGAAAGAGACTTGAAAGTAGTTTTTCGAAGTATCCAAAACAGGATCAATATATTCGAATCAATGGTATGAATCAGTTAATTTAAATCGATAGTTTGAAATAGTTGATTTGAATCAATGATATTAGTCCGTTGCTTATAATCTGTATGAATCCGTTGATTCGAATGAATAATATTGATCCATTGATGATATGATTCAATTAATTAAAGTCAATGAGATGAATCTGTTGATTCAAATCAATTATATGAATCAAATAAATTGAATAAATATAATTCGTTGGTTTGAACCGAAAGTAGGAATAAGGTAATTCGAATCAATGGTATGAATCAATTAATTTAAATCGATGATATGAAATAGTTGATTTGAATCAATGATATTAGTCCATTGCTTATAATTTATACGAATCCGTCGATTCAAATTAATAATATTGATTCATTGATTCGAGTTGATGATATGATCCAATTAATTTAAATCAGTGAGATGAATCCGTTGATTCAAATCAATTATATGAATCAAATAAATCGAATTAATAATATGAATTCGTTGGTTTGAATTAAAAATATGTATTCGTAATAAGTTAATTCAAATCAATAATATGATTCAGTTCATTCAAAACATAAATGATACGAATCAGTTGATTTAAAATTATAATATGAATCATCTAAATGAAATTATTACGATGTAAACCAATTGATTCTAAACATATGCTTAGGATCAATTGATGATTCGAAAAAACCTTTGAACTATTTTAACAAGAATTTGAATCAGTTTTTTCTAATCTGCTTATTAAAATGAAAATAAAGAAAGCAAGAGTTGATAAGCACATTTTGATACTGATTCAAATCGAATAATTCCATTTGCAATCAGATGATTCAATAGACTTATTCAAATCAAGTAAAAGCGTTCCGTTGATTCGAACCAGCTATTTCGAATACATTTCTTTGTAAGTTTTTGAAAACTGCTTTTACCTTTTGATTCTAATGAATGAATTCAAATGAGCTGGAATTAATATATGAAAATACATTGATTCATTTTGGCACTGATGGTATTCAATCAATTTTTAATAATTTGCTTGTATCAATGTTATAAATTTATCGATAGTAATTCAATGATACGAATCTTTGTTTCAAAAATAAATGTATCCATTTATTTTGATGTAATTAACTCGAATCTATATTCTTTTTTTCTGAATTTTATTGCGAGTCAGTTCATTCGATTTTTATTTGAATCGCTTAAGCGAACTTTTTCCTTCGATTCGAATCACCTTTATGATTCATTTTACTTAAATCTTAATTTCAGCACCGAAACCTTTCGGGATTTAACTAAGAAATGTGCGTTTCGTTCGTAAAAACTTTTTGGTAACTAAAACTTTTTATTTTAGAAGCACTAGCGTAAATTTAAATTTTAATAACGATAGCAATTTTTAGCTTGTGATTTATTGTTGTTTTAATGATATTTTAATTAACGAAAACAATGGAATATTATTGTTCTATAGAAATGCAAGACAATTCTTCCTTTCTTTCATCACTGAGTATGAAAATTTGTGAAACCGTCGAGACTTAACCAACACTGCGGGTTCATCTTTTGAAAATATTATTTTAAATATTTCACATTTTTCGCATTTTGTTCCATATTAGAATAGGAAAATCCATAGGGGAATATTTGATGAAACAAAGATCGTCTAACCTTTAAATAGGTTGTTTTATTAGCGGCAAGTTAGGCATTTGGCAACTTGCCAAAAATGGTTGCCCTGGATCAATCACAGCCCTTTTCTTGTCATTACTTTCCCCAAAACGTAAGCTTAAAAACGTTATTCTCTATTGAAAATTTTCTCTCAAAATTTCAAAAGTTTTCAAAACGGAATTATTTATCAATCCCCATAAATAAAGTCGGAATTCTCTTTCAATAAATAAAATATGCCTGAAGTGGAAATTTTAGTTTGCTGGCCCGATTTATTCTTGAATAAAATGTAATTCATTCCAAGAATTTTACCCAGGCTTAATGTCTCTGTTTACATTTTGAGGAGTTTAAAAATTTTTTTTTTTTTAATTTGGACTGTCCATTTAAATAAGGAGCTACATTTGTTCTCATCTTATTTCTCCAATTTTAAACTTTCATTAAAGAAAATATAGTAGCTCGCTTTCTGGAATAGGGGTATAGTAAACAAATTAAGAATTAGGTAAACCGTATTCACCGCACTTAGTATATACTTTTTAAATCCTTGAAAGTAATGAAGTCAAAAAAAAAAATATACAACATGGAGATCGCAAATGAATATTTTTTCGAGGAATTGTAATAAAATTAATATTTTTTTATAACTGAGAATCATTATTGAGGATTGAAAATTTAATCATGTAATTTCTTTCAGAGTAGAAAAGATGTCAAAAAATGCACAATTCCCGAAAAGCAATTAGAGTAGGTGGAAAGCGATTATTATAAACACCATCAATTTTTTTACCGGCATTCAAACAGGGTTTGATTTTTTTATTCCCGTTTTTCTGAATAATCATTGTCATATTTTAATAGCTGTTGGGCTTATTTATTCAAGGAAATATTAGCTTCCATCACCTTAGGTGTATACATTTTTAATTAACTTTAGCTTTTATATGGTGATCACGGACCATCGAAGTATTTTATAGAAATTAAACATTTTATCAATTAAATTTACAGATTTGCTTCGCAAAACCTTCATTTTTTGAAACTTTCTTCTAGAAACGCTATCAAAAAAGATTCTAAACCACTAAATAATATAAAGATTTTATTATGAACAAGATTATTTGTATGCATCTTAAGATTATTTTTTTGTGTGGTTTCTTTTCGCTTGAAAATCATAGTTGACTTCACGCAGTATCATTTTGAGCGAACTACAAAAAAAAAAAAAAAAAAAAAAAAAAAAAAAAAAAAAAAAAAAAANAAAAAAAAAAAATAATAATAATTTTTTTTAATAAACTTCTTAATTCACTTCACTAATTAATTTTTTTATTTTATATTAAAACCATCTTAGAACAGTTAATTTTGGGTTTACGACTAGACAGAAGACAAGGGAACTCCTGATCAAGTATTGTGAGAAATGTGCTTTCGTGAAGGACTTTCACTAGTTTATTCACTTCATTCGCTTCAAAAATATACAAATTGCTAATAACAGTTAACATGTTACAAGCACTTAAAAAAAAAGCGGCCTATTTTGAAAACTTGACAAACGTGAATGAGAAGAAACAAAAGTGATTTGAAAATTAAAACGTTAAGTTGCCAACAAAAAATGGGAAAATAAAAATGAGAAACAAAACTAGAAAAAACACTGTAGCAGAGAATGAAAAAAGATGAAAAACAGAACAGGAAAAACCACTGTGTCCGACAGGGGTCACCCTTTGGTAAAATGTATTTCAACGCGAACGTTTACAAGGCATTCAACATTCATATGAATAAAACAAGATTCCAGGGCATCAAGATGAGCTGATATGACAGGAGGGGAAATAATTTTCATTGTTGAAATTAAATTTATGCCCAAGATTCCAACAATGTGGAGCAATTGATCATTTCTCATATTCTTGTTAACGGACTTCGTGTTCCTAAGTCTAAATTTTAAAGCGCGTTTAGTTTGTCTGATACAGTCAAGGTGGCATTGACAAGAAATGTGATACATGCCCCATCGATTATCGAAACTAATTAGATCTTTAAGAGATTTTCAATTTGTAAGCAGGACTGTTAAAATCAAACGGGCACTTAAAACCGAAACGAGACAGGATATTAGTAATTTTTTTAGCAGACGGAGGAAAAAAAGATTAAGTAAAAAGTTCTCTGTAAGGATTAGAAGAAGCGCGTTTGAGTCAACTTTGAAATTTAAACTCAAGAAACATTATAGGTATGTCCGTTATAAAAAGTACGAGAGATCATGAATTGTATCATCGTTATTGGAATCTTGGTCATAAGATCAATTTCGACAATGCCAAAATTATTTCCAATCACATCAGCTCAGCTTGATGTCCTGGAATCTTGTGTCATTCATATGATTGCTTGTTAACGGTATTAGTTCCTCACTACCTCTTCATAAATCGTGGAAATGCATTTTACTCTGATTTGCCCTTCTCGAACAGTGGTTTTTCTCTTTCGTATTTCGCATTCATATTTTTCATCTTTTTTTATTTATTTATTTTTTGTTTCACTCTCTGCTATTGCGGTTTTCGTAGTTTTGTTTTTCACCTTTATTTTCTATTTTCCGTTCGCAACTTTACGTTTTATATTTCAAATAACTTTCGTTTCTTTTCATTCACGCCTGACAAAGTCTTGCAAATGAGCCTCTATTTTTGGTCGCTTGAAACATGTCGACTTATCTGCATATTTTTGATACCAACGAAGTATTTAATCAAGTTAATCGTTGGTTGTTAAGTGTTGAAAATTTGGAGTTCAATTAATTTTCAGTTCTTCACGGTTCTATAATTGAAGTACTTTAAATTTGCACAAACATAAAGTTAAGGTCATTCAATTATTAAACAAGAAATTTTGATTACATAAAATGCTGAAAACTTTTGATTTGATTTTTTTTAACTGTATAAACGAATTAAATTTAGATTCAATATAAATAATTCCAAAATGTGATTACATTAAATATTTAAAATTTTCATTCAGTTTGTGCCAACTGCACAAAAGTATTTGCTAACTGTACAAAACATTTCTTCCTTCAAAATTTTAATTATCTGAGGTTCTCCAATATTTTGATTTTATTTTTCTTAACTATGCAAAACGAAATTCAGTTTAAATATCCAATCCTATTTTAGTTTCAAAATTTAGATTATATAAAATATTTAAAAAAGCAAAATTTTCGAATTTTTATAAAAGATAGGCAAAATTGAACAAAATAGTATAATTTCGATACATAATTTCACAATAAAAAATACTTTACATTACTTAATAACTAGTAGTTATAATAATTAAAGCCACAAGGGTGTCTAAATTTGTTAAAATAATAATGAACTTAATGCCCATTTACTTAGTTAATTTGTTTATATTGGTTTCTACTATTCCCCATATAATAGTTTCTAGCGAAATATGTAGACTATATATTGAATATGAGTAATAAATTACCAGCCTGTTTTCGAAAGATTACTCATTGCTGTAGAAACTCATTTTGACAGTCTGCAAAAGTTTCACTTTGTGTTAGGGCAAATTGCCAATCAAATACCGAAACTGAGGCAATGTTTTATTATGAGGCAATTCGGAGGTATTTCAAGATGAAATTCAGTTTATTTCTTAGTTTAAATGGGAGTGTTATTAAAGATAAAAAAAATCAATAAAAATTCCTTTCTGTGTTTCGGGACATTAAGTGATTATTTTTCAAGAAAATAAAAATATATTGGTAATTCTTTTTGAAATCGTTATTTTTATAAATATTCATTTCCAAACTTTAAAGACGATGTAGTTAACTTAGTTTTTCTTATGTAGGTTTTATTGTAAATTCTTATACAAGTTTTTTCATTTTAAAATTAAAGCTCTTTGCGTAATTTGGGTTTTATGTTTTTGAAATGGTATGAATTGTGAAAGGGGTTTCCATTTTAAAACTAATCGCATTTAATACTTTGAAAAGGCTCTATAGTTTTTCATTTTTACTTTACTTGGTTTGAAAAAATACTTATATAAGTGCCAATTTAAATTTTTGAAACTCTGTTATTGCATTAGTTTAAATGTATAAATTTTAAAATAAATGTTTGTACAAAATTATGCATTTTAATAGTATTCGAATTAGTTATGTTTGCTTTTGAAAATTTTAAATTTTCAGTTCAAAAAAATTTAAACATCTTAAAAATTGCAACTATGAAAATTTACAAAGAAAATGTAATTATTTTGTTTGTCTTTGTATTAAATTGACCCAATTTTGGATTTACGACTACCAATGTTCAACTCCGTAGCCTTGTAATTTTGAACCAATCCAGAAGACAAAGAAACTCCTGGATCAGTACCCCTCAGAGGTATGATTTGTTATGGGAATATAGAGGACTTAGTGATCCGACAGATTTAATGTGCACCTGTCACCATTTACTACTGGGAGTCTTGGGACATTCAAATGTTTTGGCCGGGCATAGTAAATTTCTCGAAAATGTAATTTTATTTTAGAGATCTTTCTTGCTAATTAACCTTTTGAATTAGCATTTTAGAGTGTTTCTAAAGGAAAATAATATTTTTTCTAAAATACCAAAGATGCTAAAGGTCTCCTGTTATCGAAACAGTACTTCAAAACGAAAGAGATGTGTAAGAATATAATCATAATTAAAATGATTTTAGACTTTTTTCTTTCTTTAATAAATTAAAACTTTTTATAAAAGAAATTTATTCACTGCTGCGTTTTTCTAGAAAACTATTTTATTTACCAAATAAAGCTTAATTGAATTATGCTTCGCAATACCATTCGCAGTTCAATTTCAAAGTATTTTTTGTCGATAATCTCAACAGTAAATGAGAATTATTTCATTACTTTTATGAATATTTCATTACTTTTATGAATATTTTATCTAAGTGTATTTCATCTTTGAAATGGATGAGAAAATCCCTCTTTAAAAATTCCATTGATAATTTCAACGAAAAGGATTTAGTAAAACGAAGACCCAGAAATTTTGAAAACTAGACGTCTAGACAAGTTTTCATTTGCTTCGGCAAAATATTAACGTCCTTGAAAACTTATATACGTATATTTTTGATTTATTCCTTTTCAATTCAATTTTTATTTTAATTTATTCATATATTTCCATTCACATTAGAATAAGCCATTTCAATATATAATTTTTGGAATGAATAACATATTAGTATTGTGAGAGCTGTGCACGCCTGTCTTGGCGAGTATTGCCATTTGGCGAGGAGAGAAGAGTTCGACCCGAGAACTGGAAGTGAAAACACTACCTTGAACATTTTCTCTCTCGGAATTAGTTTTTATATTATTTTTTTTTTAGTCTGATTGTTACATTTGGTTGTGATGTTTGTGCTGTGGAAATATGAAAAATATATAATAAATAATAGTTATTTCCAACCTGATTGACTTATTTACAACATATTACAGTATTATATATCACATTTATAATTATATATCTCATTTAAACTATATACTAAACTATAATATTATGCTGGAGACATTTTATTGGTAATATCAACTATTTTTATAAAAGTTCGCGAGATATTCTTAGCATATTTGCATTTAAGGAAAATTAAATAGAGAGCTTAGTAGAGGAAAATTTATTAAATATTTTTAAAAGAATTAAAATTTCTCAGGGACAGTTCTTATTTTAGTCTTATTTAAATATATAAGAAATTTTTTCGTTGTACACGTTATTGAAAAGGGCTTAATTTTTATTATTTATAATAATGATAATTGCGATTCAATTAAAGAATTTTTAGAAGGACTCTTTTTTTTTTACTATTTGTCATTCAATGAATATGATAAACTAATAAAATAAGCACAAAACTTCTGATATAAAATTAAATTTATCAAAATAAATTTTGCTGTTTTTAGAATTCTTCACAATCACCTCTATGCTTTAAAAAAATTTATTCCATTTATTGCGTATACAATTGAAAATTCTTATATTTATATGTTCTCTTTAAAAATAAAAATATTTTTTTTAACTTTGTGTAAGGAAAATTTAATAAGTTTATTAAATACTTAGCCGTATATATAATTATAATAATTGCAATTCATTTTAAGAAATGATCAATATTTAAAAATCTTTTTTTCTATTTTAATGCTTTTTGTTCAGAAGATCCAGCGAATATTCGGGAAAGAAAAGTTCAAAGATTTTTGATTTCACGAAGAAAGTATAATAAGTTTATAAAATATCAGGCCATATAATTGCATTTCACTTAAAATTTTAATTTTTTAAACACTTCTTTTTATTATTTTTTGTTAAAAAGATGTAAGAAAACTCCTCTAATGAATGTTGCAAAAGAAGCGATAAATAAAATTCCAAAATAAAATTTAATGAATCAAAGCAAATATTATAGTTTTTAATACCTCAGATTTATCAAAATGAATGGTGTTCTTTAAAACAAAAGTTAATTAATATTTTCTTTATGAAAAATTTTAAAATTTCGTTATCTCTCTAAAATTAAAAATAAAAAATGTGATTAGTTTTGCTAATTTTTTTTAAAATTATATAATTAGTTTTTAAAATATTTAAAGATTAGATAAATTACCCTTTTTGGAGACATGCTCATTTTTAAATATTTTTGATTTTATTTTAAATATATTTAAAAACATGCTTTTAAAAACTAATTACTATATTAGATTTGTTTGAAAGTTCCGAAATTATGCATTTAAAAGTTCATTAAGACAAATAAATATGACTTTATAATGTAAATTTTACTTCATTTTTGAAACACATTTTTTTCCAGAAGATGCTGTAACAAAGCTACGAGGGTTGTAAATTAAATAGTGGCAACTTAACCTTGAAACTCACAAAAGGGCGTTTCTCAAAAAGTATTTATCTTGTTGGTTTAATTTCTATATCACGTAAAGCTGGCTTATTTTTTTGAAAGTATTTATCTTGTTGGTTTAATTTCTATATCACGTAAAGCTGGCTTATTTTTTTGAAAGTATTTATCTTGTTGGTTTAATTTCTATATCACGTAAAGCTTGTCTGATTTTTTTAAAAGTATTTATCTTGTTGGTTTAATTTCTATATCACGTAAAGCTGG